>NC_044559.1:0-25802 GCF_007565055.1 Rhinopithecus roxellana | reverse complement strand
CATTTCTCTTACAATGCCGTGTTTAGTCAGGATCCACTTCCGTGAAGATCCAGTGATGTAATCGACAAATATTTACTTAAGAACTAAATGAACATGCATGGAAAATACTGTATCTTTGATGTATAATAGTAATAAAAGTGAACAACATGTCTTTGCTCTGGCATTATTGGATAATGATAACAACAGCATTGTTACACTTTGCAGTTATGGCCAATGTCTGCCCACTTCACAGGGTTTGTTTTTGTCTCTGGAGTGAAATCATGGGATTGAGAAGCAGACGGCTCTGAAGTTGGGTTAGAGCAGCTCAGGAACATGGTGGAACTTCAGATACACCTCAAAATAGGGTCTCTGTGCAATGAATGATGCATTGCATGAGACACACAGACAGCAGCGACAGACAGGCTTGTCCCCTCACAAGCAGCAGACATACAAAACCAACACCGACCATACAGAGGCTGCTGCTGCTGCTGCCGTCCTTGAGGGTTTGTGGTCCCCGGTTCTGTCATCTGCCCCTCCACACCCCATCTGAGTGGTTGGGGAAACTGGCAGCCTCACCTGTGCCTCAGTTTCCTCATTTGTCATGGGGTGGGAACAATCTTACCTCTCAGGGGTATTTATGGGCCAACCATATATGTAAAGGGCTAAATGGTGCCTGGTGTTTAGGAAGGCCTCAATTAGCTATAGAGGGAATGTACAGAAACAGAATTTAAGGCTGCCCTGAGGTCAAATGGTGAAGGACGGGAACTGTGATGGGAGGCCACCGGGCCGGGTGTGGAGCATGTGGAAATAGGTAATTCAGTCAATGGCAGGGGCAGGTGTCTGCTGTTAATGGAAACCAAATAAGCGTCTGGTCCATTTTGTGCCCAGCACGGTGCCAGACACTGGGAGGATACCAGAGCTTTGGGACGACACTTTTTTACAACAGCCCAAGGCTAAAGTCAGGAGGACCAGATCTCTTAAACGATGTCATGCAAATACAGTAGAAATGCAGGAAAGAGCTTCTTGCAGAGGTCAAATTTTAATGAGGTATTAAATATAGATAAAATATTGTGAAAAAAGTAATTTGAATAGGTGTAAGATCAGAAATTAGAATAATGAACCTAGACAGCACAGGGAATTAAATTATGAAAATGCCTAAGAACCGTCAATCCCAAATTTGAGGCTCAAGCTGAATAATTTGGTCTTAGAAAAACATAAAGTTCAAAATACTGTACTGAACTTACACGAAAGCAGAATTTTTCATAGTATCTTAATTTCTTTTTTCGAATTCTATTTTGTCCCCAAATAGATAACTGACACAAATGTGCTGCTTCTCTTTTTGACTAAGAGTGGAATATTTTTAAGCCAAGATAATTCAGTTTCGAACTTTCAAAGTGTAAATTTGAAATTATCTTGGTAGTAACTCCAAAAAGCACATTAAATTATACAGCAGCAACTATAGGCAGATTAAGGGTAGGTATTTCAGACTCGAAATACTGCTATTGTTTTTTGTTGTTATGGCTTCATTGTTAGGGGACTATACATGATTTATATTTTATTTTCTTTATGGGAATGTTTTTTGGTTCAAAGGATTTCTGTGTTTTCAACAAAGTCATTTCATTTATTCTTACAGCTATCTCTGGAGGGTCTTGAAGAAAGAAGAAATTCTGTATTATCCTATAGATGGTTAAGAGGATCTACTTTCAACCTTCCATGTTACGTGCTGTGAATCAAGTCATCTTCACTCTACCATTTACCATTGTCTCCAAGAGCTTTTTGATATATAAAGAAAAGGGGAAGTCCTACATATGGAAAAGTGTAAGGATTGTAGTGGTGAGATGTGTGTTCCAGACCCTTCGGATCAAATCCCAGCTCTGCTACTTATGAGTCAGCGACTAATTGCATTCGCTTTCTCATCGGTGACATCGGGACATAATTAGGTTTTATTGCCAGGGCTGCTATGAGGATTATAAGCAACATGCAAAAGGCTTTTGTAACTAGAACTCTGCTTATGTCAAGAAGGCTACAAATACAAGTATCTGGGGTGCAGGGAAGTTAGGAGAGAACAGGGGAAGACTCATTAAGAGAGAACGGGCAAGACTCACTGATGTGTTATTTTCATTATGCAAAAGTTTAATGAGTGATTACATAGCAGGAGCTACATTAAAGGCCCAGTATTTTAAAAAGAATTAAAAAAATACACTTCCTTGTGTATTTGAGTAAAATGATATAAACAGTTCCTTACAAGGTAAGGTACAATGCAATTAATCCAGTATCTTCAAAGCACTTTGCAGCAAGGAGAAGGAATCCATGTTCAATTCACATAAAAGTAAACGTATGTTGCTACAGAGAAGTGAATGTTTGATCATGTTCTGTAGTCCAAATTCAGTATCAGAAAGATCCAGATAAAAGGGTACAAAATAGGCCTCAAGGGGTGGCCCCCAGGCAGCAGTGGGTTTCTGCAGCAGGAATAAGATGCACAGGCTCCTGGCAATGGAGGGGAACACGGCCTGGCTGGCAGGGGTTTACTCACAATCAGGTGAACCTTCTAGGACAGCACATGGGCAGGGGTGTGGAAGGCCTTGGGAGGGCACAGGAGACCCCATGGCCCCACATTTGCTGTCCTAGGTCCCACCAGCCCACAGCCACCTGAAGTGCCTGCCGCAGCCTTTCGCAGTTAGCACAGTATTCCCAGGCCTGTTTTCTGTAGGATTTCAGCCCTGCCCTTGCCTTGGTGTGAGCTCTGAGGTCAGTGTGGGTGGGGGGCAGTGCCAATCGTGGGGACAGAGCCCGAGACCTGGTAGAGCGTCTCCTGCCCAGGCCACTGAGAAGGTACTGTTGGATGAGAAGGAAAGTCAACCAGAAATCTAGCCCATTTCAACTTCCAAGGGCAAAATTAGAAACAAACTCGCTTGAGACCTAACACAGGACAGACCATGAGGGCCTTTTAGAGGGCTCAGGGCTTCTACAGACCGAGGCCACCCTGGGGCCTCTGCTCTGGGCCCACGTGGGCTGCCGAGGAGCCCAGGCCACTCTAAATGCTGTATGAACACATCAAGTGTTCTGCAGCGGTCAGGGTCCGGTCCACGTGATTTGCACTCTTCCCGGGCACTCCAGCTCAGAGCTAAATCCAGCTTCAGAGTGCTTACCTGCAGCCATTAAATAATTATCAGTGTGCAAGCTTTAGAGTTAGGCTGTTGTGCTTTTATATTCTAAACATACTTTCTGATTTTTTTTTTTTTTGCATCAAAGCAGATATAGGAAATGTTTAATTTTTATACCACCCATGGGATACTGGTGTGTGGCTGCTCCTAGCAGGAGGTCACCAGCTGGAGGTTCAGCTCCCAGGCTCCCTCCAGCTGCCCAATGGCTGGGGCTCAGCATCTCTACTGCCTATAACCCACTCACGGCACACAGCACCTGGGCACCACGGCAGGAAGGTTCTGACCTCTGCAGCAGACCCCTGGACACAGAGCTCCGCTTCTTCTTATTCTCTGATAATCTATGCTGCCCTGTTTTATTTTAGAGCATTGTTACCAGGTTCTTAAGACTATAAAAAATAAAAATTAAATAGCCCCAAACTAAAACTCACTTCATCAACATAAAAAGAGATATGTGTGTCCGGAGGAAACAGGATCCTTTCTCTCCAGCTTTCCCATTTTTGAGTGATAAAGAAATATGTCTGTGGACTACGTTTGGACCCCTCTTTTTTATTAGTGAAGAAATGTAACCGGAGCACAGCTGGTGTCTGTTTAGGATACGGTAACTAGAGGCACTGGAGCGGAGCCAGGGGTTAATGAACTTCCGGGAAGCCGAGGAGCCCGTGGTCAGAACGTGCAAGTACCATTTCTGTCTTACTGATATTAGAGGAATGGACTGTGGGTGAACAATGGGTCGCAATATCCACAAAGAATCCGTGGGAGCTGCCGCAAGTCTGCGGTGAGCGCTTTGCCTGTGGGACCTGAGCGGCCAGGCAGCTCTTCAGATGCACAAGGCCTGGTGGCCCAGGCAGAAGTGATGACGCCATCACTTTCTTCTCGCTGTGTTGTCATGCAGCGGGTCACAGCGGTCACTGTTGCCCCAACTACAGGCTGTTTACATTTTGGGGCAATTCAATGAGCTAAATACTGTCAAGGTTCAAGTCCTTGTCACTCTGAGAATCCCAAACCTCTCCAGAACCTTAAACAATTAATATGCCTATCACAGGCTGCTGCAAAAGTCAGGTTTCATTTCTAACATCTTAGAAATAACAGTCTTCCGGGGGTGGGTCAGTTTATGATTTTAGGAATTCTACTCCGCTGTATTAAAGAAGAGGTGGTTACCTTTTAAAGCTTGAGATTTTTTTTTTTTTCTTGGAGTACAAATTTAGGAGCTTATTTTTCTTTATTTGTGAAATTTTTTCTTTGACTATACAATGCAAATAAAACTTGGTAAAAAGTCAACTATTAATCCAAGTAAATGAGAGTTTTCGGCATCTTAATTACTCGTTCTGTGAATACTTTGACTCACTACATTTATGGAACACCCAGCAGGGGCCAGGCCAATGACAGGTAATAGGATGATGGGGAGAATCAAATGGGTTAGGGTTATGCTTAGGAGAGCTCACAGATTCCATCAGGAGTGCACAGCCCAAATAATTAGATTTTTTTTTTTTTCACTAAATTGTCTCGTTAGAGTACTACCATGATACATTAGTCAAAATTCTTAGTATCATACAGACTTAACCTTTTCTTTCGTTTTCTAAACTTATGTCCACGTGTGAAGCTCTGGGTGAAGCATAATGGAGGAAGGTGCAGGCGGGCGGAGCATGGACTCCATGAAGAGGGTCAGGGAGGGCGGGGCGGGGACTCCATGAAGAGGGTCAGGGAGGGCGGGGCGGGGACTCCATGAAGAGGGTCAGGGAGGGCGGGGCGGGGACTCCACGAAGAGGGTCAGGGAGGGCGGGGCGGGGACTCCACGAAGAGGATCAGGGAGGGCGGGGCGGGGACTCCACGAAGAGGGTCAGGGAGGGCGGGGCGGGGACTCCACGAAGAGGGTCAGGGAGGGCGGGGCGGGGACTCCACGAAGAGGGTCAGGGAGGGCGGGGCGGGGACTCCAAGAAGAGGATCAGGGAGGGCGGGGCGGGGACTCCATGAAGAGGATCAGGGAGGGCGGGGCGGGGACTCCATGAAGAGGGTCAGGGAGGGCGGGGCGTGGCTCTTGGGGTAGGTAACTATGACTCAGATGTTTACTTTTGTCTAAACACATGCAAAAGGAAGTCAGGCTCCACCGTGTAAGAAGCACTTCCATCCTGGCTAACACGGTGAAAACCCGTCTCTACTAAAAATACAAAAACTAGCCGGGCGAGGTGGCGGGCGCCTGTAGTCCCAGCTACTTGGGAGGCTGAGGCAGGAGAATGGCGTAAACCCGGGAGGCGGAGCTTGCAGTGAGCCGAGATCGCACCACTGCACTCCAGCCTGGGCGACAGAGCCAGACTCCGCCTCAAAAAAAAAAAAAAAAAAAAGAAAGCACTTCCAACCCGACAGTGTCCAGGTGTGGAGAAAGCGCCCGTGGACACTTTCTAAGAGCTCCTTAGGCATGACCTTCAGTGCTCTCCCCTTCCCTCCAATCACAGACAGATGCCTGTAGGGAATTCCGTGTCCTCTGTCTTGTGCGAGAAACGACCATTGGTGGCCCTTCCCTGCCACCTGCCCACGGCAGGCATTGGCCACAGCATCGGGGGAGAACTTCTCGTGTGCCCCCAGTGCCCGGGCCTTATTGGATCAAAAGCTGTTGTTTCTCACTCCCTTTGATTTAACCACCTGGGAACGGTGCTCTCCTCTCTGCCTCCCTCTGTTATGGAGACTGTTTATAGTGCCTGAAGGCTTTCCTCTCTGAACCTGACTTCAGGAATGAGAGAGGACATCAAGACACTGAGGAGGCAGAAACCTGTCCAGGTCCTCCAAGGAGCCCAAATCCCTTGTAAATGCGTTCCTCTCAGGAATGTCCCAAGAAGACCAGCGTGAACAAGACAGGGCACAAAAGACATCACAGCGTACAGCCTGCTCCTGGTGACATGAGCCATGCTAGAGTCTCTTGCCAAAATGTGGGTGATAAGAGTCAGTTGAGGAAGCTCAGCTGGGCAGCCCATCCCTTCACACGCAGTGGCAGCTATGCCAGCCACAGAGTCCTAGGGAGGATGGCAAGTGATTACTGTGCACGACCTGAAAGGCACCATCCTGGCCAGGGTGGGGAGGGGCAGGTGGGGAATCAACTGCTGGGTCTCACTGTGCCTACACTGTGGTTGCCCTGGAATCCAGTCAAATCTCAACAAACCAAGGAGACAATATCTACAGAAGGGTATTAGTATTACAGTATAGTATATGCTATAGTATAGTATAATAGTAGAGTATGTAGTGTAGTATAATAGTATAGTATACCATAGTATTAAATATATAGTGTATATATAAGTGAATAGTATTATAAATATAATTCAAAAGATGTGTATCCATTAATTCCAGTTTGCTTAGATCTTCCTGAGATCAATTGTGCAGCCTTTCCAAAGAAGTGAATATTAAGTCTCCAGTCCATACAGCAACTGCAAGATTAGACAGCCCACCAGTGTACATCAAACATTTATCTACCTTAAGCTTCTACAAAAGAAAACCTTATTTTTCTCACAGCGGTACATGCTGCCCATGCATAAACAATCAAAATTAAACTGAGAAAAGATGGATACACATGGAGCTGCTACTGATTGGGAAAGGATTTGGTTATTTTATTGCTTCATAATCCTGAGCTGTGATGGACCTGAGGACATCTGAGAAAAAAATTGCCCAAATGAAAAAATAAATAGCTTTAGAAAAAATGCATAAGTTGTGTACATCCAAATGCACACACACGCACATGCATCTATGCACATATGCACTGACATCCATGCACACACATGCACAACATGCATGCACAACATAAATGCACAATATGTGCACATGCAAAGAGATGCCCACATGACACACACACATGCATGCACACAAATATACACACATGTATGCACACATGCAAACACATCCATGCACACACATCCCTGAATACACATGCACAGCATACATACACAACTTGAGTGTACACACGTGCACATGCACACAAATGCACACACATGTGCATGGATACACATTCACACATGTGCACACACTATTTCTGTCTCTGGAAAGCAGATTCCTCTTTCACTATAAAGATACAGTGAAGTGTTGGTGGCAGCACTCTGGGTGCAGCAATGTGTGGAAAACAAAGGAGAGACGGCAGGTATAATTTATACAGCAGAGGGACAACTGCCTTCTCTTCTGGATGAGTCCAAGCAACAGGGAGAGGGCTGTAGTAAGATATTTTTTTAAAATGATGAGAGTGATGTTGCCTCAAACAGGAGTCAATGCTGTGACTAGGCATCAGAAAAAACAGAAATCTGTAGCTGTTTTCTCCCACTTGACAATTTCAGATGATGTGTTTGACTCGGATCCTTGTACATGGATGAGTATAATCTTGTTATGTGCACAAATTTATTTTCAGTTGCATGAAGCCTTGTATCCTGTGCATCTCAGGTGTCCAGTCACAACTCTCAAGACTGGAAGAGGCCACCTCTTCTTCTCGGGAATTAACCACAGCAGTGAAGGGTCTAGAAACTTCTCTGTACAACTAACAAGAGAGAGGGCAGGAGGATGTGCCAGATGAGAATGAACAGGCTTAGAGGGAACTTAGTCACCCTTTTCAAATATTTTAAGTGATGCCAGACAGGAGAGGAGGCAGACTGATGCTTTAAATCACCAAAGGAAAGCTCTAGGAGCCATGGATGGAAAGCTCCTTGGAAGTGGATCATCACTCAGCAGAAGGAAGAATGTTTCAACGTGGAAGAGCCCCAAGGTTTTGGCAGCAGTGAGTTTCATGTCTCTGTGTAATGCCTTGGAAGATCTCATCCCCAAGCAGTAAAATTCACTGGCAAGCTAATTGAATTAGGGTCAAGTTAACACGGCACATAAATATTTGATAAATGCATCAAATCTAGTTGATAAAGCAAAATAATTTGACTATTTTCACAGAGCCTGAGCATTAACTGAATCCAGTGGACTATATCACTAATACATAATAGCAGATGACTAAGGCTGAATCCAATGGACTATATCACTAATATATAATAGCAGATGACTAAGGAAGTGTTGATGGATCTTTGAGTCACACCTTGAAAACCCAAGATCATTGTCCAATTCACGAGCCTGGCCTCTACTCTCTCCGGCTGTGTGGTCCACACCCCACATGCTTGCTGGCTGATGGCAAAGCTGTCACTGTGCTGTGAAGGGGCCAGTGTAGACGGCGGGGATGGAGTTCAGATCCACTGCCTTGCCTTTCTGCAAGGACACGAGGCCAGTGTGAATCCTGGGGTAATAGCAGCATCCCGGCTCACGTGCCCATCTTGATGAGAATTCTCTGGTTAAAGGCACCAGTCAAACAAGTGTGTGGCAAGTCAGGTGTTTGAAGTGAGAGAAGCTTATTGCTATTATCTCTGAATGTGAAACCAGAGCCCTCATTCTTAAACAATCCTACTTGGAAAAATATGACCTTAAAACATCATCACAACTGAAAGCCAACCAACTCTTGAACAAGTGCTGACTTTCCCAAATGCCTGCTTCATCAGCTTTCTTGAAGGAGAAGCTAAGAAGTGGAACCTTGGCTATACATGATTGATGGCAACGAAGCTAAGGAAACCCTCGCTCTCTAACACAGGTGCCACACCTAATTTACGTGGCCCGGGGAATCCAGCTACACTGGATTTCAAATACAAGATCCATAGTGATGGCATCTGCTGTGCTCTCTGCATTTTGAATTCACCAGCATTTGAATGCATTCTTTGGGCCTCTGCTAAGATTTTCTTGTCTGACTGAGGGGATGCCAGCCTAACCAGGGAGAAAACGAGAGAGAGAGTCAGCAGGTGCTGTCCTGTGGGTCAGGGCTTTAGGTGAGAGGCTGAGAGAGCAAGGCCAGTCAGAGGAAGAGGAGGACCGAGGAGGACTCCCCAGGCATTTTAAGCTCTACCTCCTGCTCTCCTGGGCCAGAGAATGAATACAGGTCTATATTAACTTCCAGGAATAACTTGGACCTAAATCTGGGAAGAGCTCGTTTGTGGTGATGGTGTTTTTAATCACTTTCACTGTAACAGTTGGTTATTTTTAAAATAGAGCTTCCTGCTGTTAATCTTGGAATCTGCAGGAGAAGCAAGTTAGAAAACCTCTAAGAGACGATACAATGTTTCAGAAGGAAAATGCAGCAAAGACCAGCCAGTCAAGCAAGGAATTCCCATAAGTCCTATCTTATCCTTTTCCTTTGGGCTTGGGGACCTTTCTGCTATTCCGTTCTTATTCTTTTTTTTTTTTTTTTTTTTTTTTTTTTTTTATGAGGAAACTGATCTCACAGCCACGTGCACTGCAGTACGGAAGGGATATTTGTCTAAGAAAGAAATGGAGACCTCCCTTGTCCAATGAGATCACTTAGTGATTTATGCTCATTGAACACTTCTCCCTGATTCCAGGACTCTTGTTGGCTCCAGTGCTGTGGTGGGTTTGACCCTGAGTGAGTCCAAGAAGCCACTGACATCACCATGATCAATACCCCATGGAAAGTTCCTCTGTCCCTTAGAAGGAAGAGAGAGAAGCCCTGATGTGTGGAAGGAAGCTGGGCCACTCCCACTGGACACTGCTACAGCCTCTGAGCTCACCTGAGAGTTAACTGGGAGGGAATGTTCCCAAAAGTCTCATCAGCATGAGGATAGAATTTTATCACAATGATAAAGCCTATGATATGATTAGTTGTCCTAAGGCACTGCTTAGAAATTGTCACTATCGGCCTGGCGTGATGGCTCACACCTGTAATCCCAACACTTTGGGAGGTTGAGGTGGGCAGATCATGAAGTCAGGAGTTTGAGACCGGCCTGTCCAATATGGTGATACCCCATCTCTACTAAAACACAAAAATCAGCCCAGCGTGATGGCAGGCGCCTGTAATCCCAGCTACTTGGGAGACTGAGGCAGGAGAATCGCTTGAAGGTTGCAGTGAGCCGAGATCGTGTCATTGCCCTCCAGGCTGGGAAACAGAGCAAGACTCCATCTCAAAAAAAAAAAAAAAAAGAAATGGTCATGATCTAAGACTTCTGTCACTTGAGTTCTATAACCCTTGTATAAATGATCAGTGATGCCAGCCATGGGCATTCACAGCTTGTGTTCTGCCTAAATGTGCTACTGGCTCTGGCTCTCTTTCGAGAGAAATCTCCACCCCACCCATGTCATCATCCCCATCTTTCCCTTCAGCTGCCTATAAATAGAATATCCTAATCCCATATACCAGCCGGGTCACAAGACGTAGTGAAGAAATCGTTTGTAGTCAGAAGAAAAGAAATGTTGTATGCAAAAATTAAGGATAAAAACAAAATTACGGAAAACATACGTGTTTCTGCCTGTCCTGACGATGCACTTGCAAATTCAGAAAGTCAGCACACCTAAGGAAAAAGAAAGAAAAAGACCACAGAGTGATTCAGGGACACATATTTTCAAGTGGAGAAGCAAAAGAAAGACAGCTTTAAATGTGTGATTGCACTTGGACTCAAAAGAGCACAGAATATTGGAAAGAGGAGGCTCCGACTTCTTTCTACAGATGGGAACACGAAACCCCAGTAAACCCAGATCCTTATCTCAACAATTCTAAAAGAGAAAACCATATGGAACCCCAGAGGGGTGGACACACCCCGGGGCTGCTCACATACACAGATGCTGTCACACACATTCTCCTAGAATCTGTTTGTTTTGTGTTCCGTTTTTCCCTTTAGTTAGCTTGGGGTGTATGGAATGGAGGATGAAGTCAGCATTAAAGTAACGGTGAGAGAGGAATAAACCAACAGCCCTGGAAGAGCCACTGAGTTTTTAAAGTAAAAGTCGCTTTAGTTTATCTTGCATTCACTTGTAACCCCCTTGTAGACCCTATCTTATTGCAAAAATGGTGGGAGAAAGGGTAATACACTCATTTTTTTTTTCGTTAGTTTTCATGTATAATTAATGCCTCCAGCTGCCTGTAAAATGGGTTTGAGGTCCCATTGGTCCTGGTTAGTCGACCAGCTGGGAACTAAATTATTAAATAATCATTTGAAAATTAAAAGAACTTCATTTCATTTCTCCTTGTACTAGGACTCGTTAGTACTTTCCACAGCATTTCAAATTTTGATCTAAACAGCAGCAATAACTATCTTCAGATTCCCCAAATACTGTAAACGCAAAGTTATTTCATCCAGACATGCTGGATACAGATGAGAGAAATCTCACGTCTAACGTTTAACAGGCAACTGTCCTCCCAGGGAGGGGAGCATCTGCACCACAGCCCTCACAGGCACCGAGAAACATTTAGCAGTGCAAGAAGGAAATCAATAATAATGATAATAAATTTAGGTATGTGTTTGTGGTATTTGAGGACAGACTTATTTTGAGAAAACATATACTGTCATTGGTGGGATATGAAGAAATGGAAATAACAGGACTTAGAAGTGTTTTAAAAGGATAAAAGGATAAGTATGAGGTTAGGGGTTTACCCTGATACTCAAAGTTTGCATCAGTTAAAAAAGCTGGAGTCAAGATAGAAAAAAAGAGAAGGTATTTGAAACTGGATAGAGCAAAGTTTGATCTCAAAAGCAAAAAGCCAGTTTTGAAAAAGATTTAGAAGTTGCTCTGGAGTAAAAAAAAAAAAAAAAAAAAAAAAAAAAAAATCCTTCTTCTTCGATTTTGAAGCATTCGTTTTTCTCCAGGGAAATTAGAAATTTCTTAGAAATGACCTCTGTTGGAGCAGCACCATGGAAAAATATCTTCACCACAAACAACTCCATTTCTCAAGTATGTAGAGCCATTGATGCAAAATGCATTTGACTCATCATTGGAGGAGACGTTATATTTAGTGGTGGAGCTGGTAGGATATTTTTAGAAATAGTAAAGTTCATAGAATTGTTAATGTGTTGAATGTCTTTAGAAGATAAGGTTTTTAGGGGATGTGCAGAAGTGGCCATTCCCCATTGGGACTGGAAGGCCTAATTCCTGTTCCATAGTCACTGGATGCCTTGATAGCCAGACCCTGAGACCTGCCTGCAAGTCATCTCGGACTGGATACAGGGTGAAACTCAAACCCATCCTTGGGGTAATCTGGGGCTGGGTGTGTAAAATCCCAGGCCGCCGCAGACTTCTTTCAAGAGCCTCCAGTAACACTTAGTTCTTTGGAGAAGAAACTGTCCAAATTTCTGAGCCAGAAGGACATTAACAATCCATACCACGGGCACTCATCTCAACTGGGGCTCAAGGACCCCGAGGCACAGAGACCCATTGGCCTCACGTCAGGCAGCCCAGAGCACTGATGGGCCCCCAGGCACATTCCTCACAACAGGGCTGCTCTTGTTTCTCACCAGATGAAGTGAAGGAACCAGGGTGCTGCGGAGGGTGGGCGAAGTCCTCACCACATACAAGAGTCATGCATTCTTGGCTAAAGCTGAGCTGTGGCTCCCTGAGCCTTGTGCTGTCTGGTCACCTTGCAGCTTTCCACTCAGAGTCGTGCAATTTTCCATGGTACAGATTTTAAAAAGCATCCCTCTTCTGAGGAAGATGAGTCAGATGCCCCCCAGTTCTACCCTTCTGGGAACTCGTCTGTCCACCCTGGCTCTCTTCTCCCATGGAGTTTCCCTGGCTCTCCTCTCTCACAGAACTTCCCTGGCTCCCCTTCGTTTATGACTCACCATCGCAGTTGCAGATGTGCTCTTCCCGGACCGTAAGTCACTCCATGTGACAAGTCACCATCCATGTTCTCCTGAGGCCACCTATAGCCACTAGCATGCGTGCAGGACAAAACCGAGGCACAGCCACGTGCAGAATCCACCTTTCTGTCCTTTAACAAGAAAGCCCTTATTCTTTTTTCTATTCCGATAGCTTTAGATATGGAATTGGTTTGTGATTACATGGGCGAACTGTATAATGAAGTCTGAGATTTTAGTGCACCCATTACCCTAACAGTGTAAATTGTGCCCAATATGAAGTTTTGTATCCCTCACCCACAGCCACCTTCCCCACTTCTGAGTCTCCTATGTCCATTATTCCACTCACAAGCCCTTGCATACCCCTAGCTCAGCTTCTACTTAAAAGGGAGAACATACGGTGTGTGGTTTTCCATTTCTGAGTTACTTCACTTGGAATAATGGCTTCCAGTTCCATCCAAGTTGCTGCAAAACACATTATTTTATTTCTTTTATGGCTGAGTGGTATTCCATCATGTCCATATCTCACATTTCCTTATCCACCCATTGGTTGTTGGGGCACTTAGGTTGGTTCCATGTCTTTGCAATGATGAATTTTGCTGTAATAAACATACACGTGCAGGTCTCTTTTTGATATAGCAACTTCCTTTGGGTAGACATCTAGCAGTAGGTTGCTGGAAGAAATGGTAGATCTACTTTTAGCTCTTTAAGGAATCTCCATACTATTTTTCATGGGGGTTGTACTAACTTACATTCCCACCAGAAGTGTATAGGTGTTCCCTTTTCACTACATCTGCACCAACATCTATTGTTTCATGTCTTTTTAATTATGGCCATACTGGTTGGGGTAAGGTGGTATCTCATTTTGGTTTTAATTTGCATTTCCCTGGTGATTAGTAATGTTGAGCATTTTTATGTTTGCTGGCTGTTTGCATATCTTCTTTTGAGAAATGTCTATTCATGTCCTCTGCCCACTTTTTGACAAAATTATTTGTTTTCTTCTTGCTGATTTGTTTGAGTTACTTGTAGATGCTGGATACAAGTTTTTTGTTGAATGAATAGTTTGCAAATATTTTCTCCTATTCTGTGGGTTGTCTGTTTATTCTGCTGATTATTTATTTTGCTGTGCAGAAGCTTTTTAGTTTAATTGGTCCCATTTATTTATTTTGGGTTTTGTTGCATTTGCTTTTGTGGTCTTAGTCATAAATTCTTTGCCTAGGCCAAAGTCTTAAATAGTTTTTCTTAGGTTTTCCTCTGGAAATTTTATGGTTTCAGATCTTAGATTTAAGCCTTTAATCCATCTTGAGTTGGTTTTTGTCTATTGTGAGAAATAGGGATCCAGTTTCTTTCTGCTCCATGTGGCCAGCCAGGGAAACCCTCATTTCACTCTGATTCAACAAGAACTTATAAAGCCAGAAAGTAACAATGAATTTAAATATTTGATTCCTCTTATCAATGTTTCACTCTCTGCAAATTGACCTTTACAGAGGTAGTTCTTTTAAGGTACATAAAAACCAGATCCTGTACAAACGACTGAGCCACCAAGTTACACTGGAGATGTATTCTAAAGCCATCTCTAGGCCAAATGGCTTGCCCTTGGTATTTTGAATTTTTTTTTTTTAAGATGGAGTTTTGCTCTGTCACCCAGGCTAGAGTGCAGTGGCACAATCTTGGCTCACTGACTGTAACCTCTGCCTCCCAAGTTCAAGCAGTTCTCATACCTCAGCCTCCTGAGTAGCTGGGATGACATGTGCGCACCACCATGCCCAGCTAATTTTTTGCATTTTTACTAGAGATGGAGTTTCGCCATGTTGGCCAGGCTGGTCTCGAACTCCTGACCTCATGTAATCCACCCACCTTGGCCTCCCAAAGTGCTGAGATTACAGGCATGAGCCACTGCATCCAGCCTTTGGACTATTTTTTCCTTACTTGTTTCCCATTCCATTGTAATCATTTACCGCACTTTATTTATTTATTTATTTTTACATAACTAAGATATGAGCATATCACTGTATTTTAGATCTAATTAGTTATCTGAGATGTAAATAAAGGCTTTGATTATTAGGACTTGGTAAGGAATGTCTGAAGATTCATAGAACGTGCTTCATCATGAGAGCTACAAAACAAGGAATGTGAAATTGCAGACATACAGTGTGTTCACAGACGTGACCCATCCAAACCAGAGTCCTATTTCCAAGTGGGATTTGGAGCTGCTGGTCACATCTGAGTTCTGATCAAATGCAGACTGAGAGCTGGCCACCCATCTGCAAGTTCCTGGTTTCTCCAACCATGTACTGAGCACAGCGTTAGAAATCCTGGCATAACTCAGGCTTTTGAAAGTTCAGATAGTTAAATAACATATATTTCAGTTTTGTTTCCGAAAATAGATTCAGGAAAAAAAAAATCACTTCCAACCACCATCACAACAAAATTTACCATGCTTAGTTTCCTGATCTACCTCAATAGTGAGACCAGCGTCGTTTTATGTGACTGATGGTTTTGGTTTCTCATCCTATGGGGTAGAGCCACTTTATAGCACAGAGGACTCAGCCGTGTGAATAAGCATCAAATCCATGAGATCCATTTCTACACCATGCCCAGACCCCACCGAAATCATGCCACCTCACCCCACCTCCCAGGTGGTCTCATCAACAAGTCACAAAAAATCCCTGGGAAATTTGGGGATTGGCTAGTGTTACCTACAATCTTGAGAGGTCATTTAAATGGACGTACACCAAAGAGTTGGCCTGGGATCCTCACTGCATTCAACTTCAAGTCATGGTATGCAGGAGAGAATGCAGATGTCTTTAGAGTGGCAGGTTCAGGACCTGAGGCCTTCTTCTCATTTGTCACGAAGCCCCCTCCCTGGGTGATGGAATCCAATCTCATGGCTTAAAATCCTCTGTCAAACTTACATTTCTCTGTTAGACTGTCTCCTACATTCCGGATCACACATCAGACCACTGATTTCACACTCCCAGGTGGTCCACTGGCGTCTCAGAATCCCTGAGCTAATGATCATTTGCTGCCACTCTGTGCACCTTCCAGCTGTCCCCACTTGTACCAATGGCAAGTCCATCCTTGCAGGTGCTCAGGACAGAGACATGGAGTCAAGGATGACTCTGTCTCCGACACCTACATCTGAGCCGTGAGCAAATCCCGCACATACTCAGATCCCAGCACGCCTTCCTGTCACTGCCAGAGTTACTGTAGTGGTCTTCTGCTTAGTCTCTCTGCTTCTACCCTGTGGCTCATCAGTCCATTCTTGACGCAGAAGTCAGAGTGGTTCTTTAAATTTAAAACAAGTCAGCCAGATGTGGTAGCTCCTGCCATAATCCCAACACTTTGGGAGGCCGAGGTGGGAGGCTCATTCGAGCTCAGGAGCTTGAAACCAGCCTGGGCAACGTAGTGAGGCCACATCTGGACAAAAATATAAACATTTGTAGTAGTTTGGGAGGATGAGGCGGGCAGATCACTTGAGTCCAGGAGCTCGAGACCTGCCTGGGCAACAAAGCGAAACCCTGTCTCTACAGAAAATACAAAAATTATCCAGGCGTGGTGGCATGTGCCAGTAGTCCCAACTACTCAGAAGGCTGAGGTGGGAGAAGCACCTGAGCTCAGGAGGTCGAGGCTGTGGTGAGCCGTGATTGTGCGACTGCGCTCCAGCCTGGGTGACAGAGTGAGATGCTGTATATATACATACATATATATACACACACACTATATATATAATATATACTATATAATATATAAAATAATACACTATATATAGTGTATATAATATAGTATATATAATATACTATAAAATTATATATTGTTTTTTATATATTATATAGTATATAGTGTGTGTGTGTGTATATATATACCCAGGCATTGTGGTGCACACCTATAGTCCCAGCTACTTGGGAGAGAGAATTGCTTAAACCCAGGAGGTAGAGGATGCAGTGAGCTGTGATCATGCCACTGCACTCCAGCCTAGGTGACACAGTGAGACAGTGAGACCTTGTGACACAGTGAGACCTTGTCTGTCTTGCTCTCTTTATACATGGTAATTGGCTGATGAGAGCCCTCCTTTCATGACCATCTCGCACCACGAGAACACCAGCGCTACAGGGTGGACACCTTCATTTCTCTTGTTCACGGGTGTACCTCGAGTGCCCGGAACAGGCAGCAGGTGCGCATTTAATATTTGTGGAAGGGATGCGTGTTTCTATATGATCACAAAGGCTCTGAAGGATGCAAGGGATTTCATCTCCACTCTGGATTTTGCTAAAGGTGTTTGCCGTAGAACAGAACTCCCTCCTTTTTGTGCCAGAAACTGATGCTAAAACAGCTCTGCTTTGTGCTATTCTCCATGGATAACGGTTTTCCTCAAAGACTTTCAAAAACTCAAGAAAGCAGAAGACATTGTGAGCAAAATGTGAGCAGGACTTCAGGGGAGGGGCAGAGCGGGTTAGAGCCGCAGCCTGGGGTCTGCAGTTCCGCTGCTGGGTGCAGAGGCTGCTCCGCCCTTGTCTCCCTTGCTGAGCAAGTTAATGCCTCTTTTTCCTCATCTGTGAATGGGCCTAGCAGAGCACTGTGTGGGGATGAAATGGGAAAACCGATATAAAGCCCTTAGCCGACTTCCCCAGAGTGCCCAGTCGCATGAGCTACCTTTCTTATTTCCAAGGTTAAAAGACACGGTTTTTATCGCAGAAGAAGCCTCTAAGCTGAGTATGGGAGCTGAAGCAGCGTAAAGTGGTTCTCCTGCAGGAAAGATACTTGAGTGGTTTCTGTGGAGATACACGCCCCTCCCAGGGTCCCTCTGGCCTTCCTGTCCCCTACTGGGCACGTGGTTGGATGTCCTGCTCTGCCAGTCTGGCCAGGCCTTGACTCACCTCCTCAATTCTCAACAGCTCAGTGCAGATTTTCATCCCGTATCATCTCTCTAGGCCTAAATATAGCAAGTGCTTTAGATGAAGACTTTTCCTGATGACTGGGAATTTCTCCTGAATCCCAGAAGCCAAGGTCAGAGGCACTGAGTATCCCAACATTCAACCAAGTGTTCTGGAACATTCCAGAGAGAACGCTCCAGAGCAGCCAGAGCCATGCCTTCCCTGGAACTCTGGAGGCCTGTCTTGAGCTGTGGCTCCCCTCACCCCGCAGCCCATTCGGCCAGAAGACACGAAGCCTGGAGCTTGAATTCATGTACCTGAGTTGAGGATTTTGCTCATGTTTCTGACCTCTTGGGGGTGTTGTAGCCAGTGGGTGCTCCGTGACCCCAAACCAAAGGCCTGGGGTCTCCAGGGGAACCGCTCGAAGTCAGGGTGCCTGGCACCCCACACCCTGGCTCGAGCTGGCTGAGCGCTTGGGGAACAGCAGAAGGTTAGAGACCTTCCTCGTGTGGCCCCGAAGTTGGAGCACGGAGAAAAGGTTCTGTGAAGTCCACACGGACACAGGTGCCAGCTTCTTTGCTGAAACGGGAAGCTGGCAGGGCACGAGGAGCGGGCAGCCGTGGGCTGGCTGTGTCTCCCCGCCCCAGCGTTTGGGGTGGAGGTGGGCATGGAAGGACGGAACTCGGAGGGTGGCACTGAGTGTTCGTCTGTCTCCCCTGGGAATTCTCCACGCAGATGGTAGAATTCTTTAAAGGAGAGAGACGGGCGGATTACCGGCCATGTTTTCATAACCCACACAAAAATACTTCCACTGTTTGATGGGGTTCTTCCCAATCTTCGTTAATTCCAAATATATCATACAAAAGAGTGAAGTGCCTCTGAAAACTGAAGCTCCCCAGTCAATGGACGCATGACAAATTGCTATTTGCAGGTAACAGGGCAGCGCCCTCTTTCTTTTCATCCATTTCCCTGCCGTGCTGGAGTGGGATTTCTGCAGCACGGTATCATCTCCATGATACAATATTTCACAGAAAAGACGCTTCAACGCTGATCAGTCTTTACACTCGCCACTGTGTAAGTACAATGTCCAGAAGTTTTATGCTGGAAGAAATGGGTCTTCCGCAATAAAGCACTATTCATAGGACACCTTATCATGTAGGCATCCAAAGCGTCTAATATAAACACCAAAAAATAAATAAATAAATAAATAAACAGTTCCGTCACCAGGAAAATCACACACAATGAAGTCCAGTTTATTTAGAAGATTAATGACATCAAGGGTAACATATTCTCTTTATGTATAAAATTTTATAGATAAATAGTATGCCCAGAATAGCTCCAAATGCCTAACAGAATAAGAGAGTATCTGTTTTCTTCCAGAGACGTATTTCATAAGACAATGAAGGAGTAAATCATTTTTAAAACAGTAACGTTGTTGGGTGAACCTAATTGAATTATTAAAAGGAAGCCCATTTTGAGTTGCTTTAAATGCTTTTTTTACCCATCACTTCACCATCTTATACAGTCTAATATAGACTCCATTTTCAATTTTGTCTCCTGCTTGAACTCGACTTTTCAAGCAGAAAGGAAACTGCAATCACTTGACTCAATCCATTTTTCAGTTGACCCAGAGTTTACCTTGTTTTCTCATGTTTACAGAGCCCATAAGTGCTGGATGGGTTTCACTTGCTGTTACTGCCCTTCCTTAATGCCCTCAGTGTTCTGTGATTCTTATTAGTCTCCAGCCCCTGTCATTTGCTGTTTGTGTGGCCTCGGGTTTTCTAATGGGTTGGATGAGTCAGTTACAAAATCTCTGAGGCCTCCAACTCTAGAGTTGAACTTTGTAGTGTCTTTGAGACTCGCAAAGACCCTTTAAAAAACAAACTTCCCCTAGTTTAATGGAAGTATCTGATTCAACCAAAATATTAGACATTAATCATGGCAGGTATTTCCTCTTTTGTTCTACTTATCAATCAATTATTACTTCAGTAATATTTCTTGCATTGTTTTTGGTGAATTCAGCATTGATTTTTTTTTTTTTTTATTTCTCATCCATCCAAAAGCACCTCTGGAGTGGTGTGATGTGCTGTCTACGTGGTCCTGCGTCCTTACTGGCTCAGCTCCTGGATATTTAGAGGGCCCTCTTTGTCCGGTAACAGCACAAGAGTTCATTTCTTTCATAACGTCAGAGTGCTGTATTGGTTCTTTGGCATTCAATATGACAATTAATCATTTGCGAGGCTGACATTGATTGTGTGTCCTTACTTGCGTTGTGTTTTTGTGTGCTGCCCTGCGTTTTAACAGTGGCCGTGAGATGGGGAGATGTGGCCTTATTCACCACGGGGCACCTACCTCAGTGCTAAGGAAAATCAAGCATTAGTTGAGTGGATGGTAAACGTCGCAGACGCAGATGCCTGAAAGGAGGGTGAGCAGAAGGTGTAGACTGCCCAAGGCGAGGCATTCCGTGGAAGAGGCTCGAGTTTGGCGTCACCCTGGTAATTTTTCTGTGATTCACATCTAGTTTTCAGCCATTTCACCTGGGAATTTATCAAGAATGATGACTATAAAACACTCTAGAGACTTCTAGCTCTGAATATATCTCATAAAGAAAAGCACAATTTGATGACTTAGATATTAGTGGCTGCAAGTTATGGCTATTTTTACTGAGAGTCGGGCAAATGCCAAGGTTTCACATACTGCTTTCTGCAAATCAGTCTTATGCTGGAAAACACGGAAGAGGAGCACTCTGGTAGGGCTAGATCTCTAGCACCAAAGCTCAGGCCCTCTCGCCATTTTGCCACAGTGGATCTTCCACCAAAACTACCAATAGAAAACACACACCATCCCAAAGAAGGTAGAATAATATTTGCGAGCATGTCATGTGGGTGAGGAGATTTCATATGCATTATCTAATTCCGTTCTCTTAGGAAGGTAACATCTTCTCCATTGTAGAAATGGGAGAACCTTCTCAAAATTACACAGTTAGCAAGTGAGTTAATACAGATACATGAAGGCAGCCTTTCCCGAGTTCTGGATATAGTCGAAGTGAGCCATGAGAAGGTCACTAACAGAACTTGTGCAGTAATTATATCAACTTAAAATTCAAAAGAGACAGACTGAGAGCCATCTATTAATGTCCTTAGAGAAAACTCAGACTGCGCGCGGTGGCTCATGCCTATAATCCCAGCACTTTGGGAGGCTGAGGCAGGTGGATCACCTGAGGTCAGGAGTTTGAGACTGGCCTAGCCAACATGGTAAAACGCTGTCTCTACTGAAAAATACAAAAATTCGCTGAGCCTGGTGGTGCATGCCTATAATCCCAACTACTTGGGAGGCTGAGGCAGAATAGCTTGAACCCGGGAGGCGGAGGTTGCAATGACCCAAGACCACACCATTGCAGTCCAGGCTGGGCAACAGGAGTGAAACTCTGTCTCAAAAACAGAAAAGAAAAAGAAAAAAGAAAACTCATGCTGCCTGCGAGATGAGAGCAGGTATCTCAAGAAGAAAAGCCTAGAACAGGCCCTGGAGGACGTGTTGCTGTTCTGCTCTACACATGCAATGTTGCTAGGGATAATTTAAATTAAACTCCCTTTACTTTGTGCCCAGCCAGGAATGTCACTCTCAGCCTTCAGTGGGCCTGGCTGGGAAACATGGAAACTGCCACAGGGGCCGCCCCTGATATTTATGGACACGGATGGGACAAATCACACCAGAAAAACTTGGTGTCTTCTCCCAATAGAATTGTAAGATTGCTAGAAATGCAAAGACAACATATGACATATATGTTTGTTTTAGTAAAAAAAAAACAAAACAAAACATTATTTTCATGACATTTTCCTTTATAAGGAAATTCCAAATGGTTTCAGAACAATCGCCATCACTTGTGTTTGAAAGTAGCTACATTGTAGTGAACAAAGAGAAATAATGAAAAAGCCAATGGAATGATGCCTCTTCCAGGTAGTTGAAATACGATAACAATGAAGGGGTTAAGCTCCAGGATGCAAGCTATTTAATTGAAGCAGTAAGAGGAAAAAGCACAAGATAATTTAGAACAATGATTTCAAACAGCAGATAAACTCAAAAGGAAGCTTAAGAGACCAAATCAGAGATCATTCCCTAAATAAACTCAAATCAAAGGTTCCTGAAGACACCAGCCAGGTTAAAATCACATGAGTAATGCAGGAATACAGGATATTTCTCATTTCCATTTTAGATTTTCTGTTTTCCAAGCAGTGAGCCCTGCTGCCTCTTGCTAGGTCAATCTCCAAGGCAAGCATCCAATACAATAAGCCATCCTCCTTCGAGTCACGGGCTGGGCATTCACTTGCCTGGGACACCTCGAAAGTCTCCAACCCAGGCTTTCGTCACCCTCTTGCCATGCCACTGTAAAACACTGAGTTTTGTTTTTTATTTTTCTGCCACTAGTTTCATTTCTTCTTGTTTATTCAGTGCCAATTTTCTTTTTCTACTAGAAAAAATGTGTTGGAAGGCTCCTATTCTCTCATTTAAAAAATAAAAGTAATTGTCCTTTACCTTCAGCAACTTGTTGGGAATTAATCCTGATGAAATGTCAACAAAGGTAACCTCATCTTTAAAAAAAATGAGACAGGGATTTGTTTTTAAGCCAAAAGCCATTTATTTATTAAAATGCCTACTTTTTTGTGGTTTGAATATGCTACTCAACACCTCAGCCATAATCCTTTGAAATGTACTGCAAAAGATTTAACACCAGGAGACTCCCCGGCTTTCTCTTCCCAAATATATGACATTGGAAGATAGTCATACCAAT
Organism: Rhinopithecus roxellana; assembly: GCF_007565055.1. Lineage (NCBI taxonomy): Eukaryota > Metazoa > Chordata > Mammalia > Primates > Cercopithecidae > Rhinopithecus > Rhinopithecus roxellana. The sequence goes on along the minus strand of NC_044559.1, from coordinate 3,364 downwards.
TTAAATCAGAAAGACTTCTCATGGATTACAAGCCAAGTGATACAACTTTCTCTAATGGGTCAGATCTAAGAACTTGGCTGTCTCTGATCTCATGTCAAAGAAACTTCATGGAGACGACCACCATGTTAGCAGGAGCCCTGGCTAAGTGGACACAGAGGCTCACAGGAGAGAGAAGTCTATGCCCCCTCCCATAGCAGTCCAGAGGCAGCCCGGGGTGTGGAGGGACTGCTCCTGGAGGTCACCCCGAGACCTCAGCCCCTACCATCTGGTTGCCCCAACCTCCTGCAGGATGTCTTTTCTGCTTTGCAGAGTTGAATCTGCCGCCACCGCCATGCCTGTGACCTAGTCTGCGGCCAGAGGAAGGAAAACGTAAAGGTGTGTGGAGACTGCCTGAGCTCTGGCCTTGCCCCTTCATCTAGAAAGCAGCTGTATTAGTCTCTTTCACTCTGCTGATAAAGACATACCCAAGACTGGGATAAAAAAAGAGGTTTAATTGGACTTACAGTTCCACGTGACTGGGGAGGCCTCAGAATCACGGCGGGAGGTGAAAGGCACTTTTTTTTTTTTTTTTTTTTTTTTTGAGACGGAGTTTCGCTCTGTCCCAGGCTGGAGTGCGTGGCCGATCTCAGCTCACTGCCTCCGCCTCCCGGGTTCAAGTGATTCTCCTGTCCCAGCCTCCTGAGTAGCTGGGACTGCAGGTGCATGCCACCACACCTGGCTAATTTTTGCATTTTTAGTAGAGATGGAGTTTCACCATATTGGTCAGGCTGGTCTCGAACTCCTGACCTTCAGTGATCCACCCGGCTTGGCCTCCCAAAGTGGTGGGATTACAGACATGAGCCACTGCACCCGGCCTTTCTCAACTTCTCTAATGGGAGGTGGGTCACTGTTTTTCATCCATCCACCTGCCCATCCAGCAAAATAGTTACTAAGTGCCCATCAGGTGCCAGGTATTGTGGGAGGAGCTAGGGATGGGGCGGTGGTGGTGGTAGAAGCAGCCAGGTAAAGGCCATGGAGGTTTGCTGTGACCAGGTGTTCTATATTAACCATCTGGCTGAGTGCGGTGACTCATGCCTCTCATGCCAGCACTTTGAAAGGCCAAGGTGAGAGGATTACCTTAGAAGATCAGTGAGACCCTGTCTCTACATATATATGTATATGTATGTATATGTGTGTATATGTATGTATATGTGTGTATATGTATGTATATGTGTCTATATGTATGTATATGTGTGTATATGTATGTATATGTGTGTATATGTATGTATTGTGTCTATGTATGTATATGTGTGTATATGTATGTATATGTGTCTATATGTATGTATATGTGTGTATGTTGTATATGTGTCTATATGTATGTATATGTGTGTATATGTATGTATATGTGTGTATATGTATGTATATGTGTGTATATGTATGTATATGTGTCTATATGTATGTATATGTGTGTATATGTATGTATATGTGTCTATATGTATGTATATGTGTCTATATGTATGTATGTGTGTATAGTATGTATATGTGTCTATATGTATGTATATGTGTATATGTATGTATATGTGTCTATATGTATGTATATGTGTCTATATGTATGTATATGTGTCTATATGTATGTATATGTGTGTATATGTATGTATATGTGTCTATATGTATGTATAGTGTCTATATGTATGTATATGTGTGTATATGTATGTATATGTGTGTATATGTATGTATATGTGTCTATATGTATGTATATGGTGTATATGTATGTATATGTGTGTATGTATGTATATGTGTGTATATGTATGTATATGTGTCTATATGTATGTATATGTGTGTATATGTATGTATATGTGTCTATACGTATGTATATGTGTCTATATGTATGTATATGTGTGTATATGTATGTATATGTGTCTATATGTATGTATATGTGTCTATATGTATGTATATGTGTGTATATGTATGTATAGTGTCTATATGTATGTATATGTGTCTATATGTATGTATATGTGTGATATGTATGTATATGTGTCTATATGTATGTATATGTGTCTATATGTATGTATATGTGGTATATGTATGTATAGTATATGTATGTATATGTGTCTATATGTATGTATATGTGTGTATATGTATGTATATGTGTCTATATGTATGTATATGTGTCTATATGTATGTATAGTGTGTATATGTATGTATGTGTGTATATGTATGTATATGTGTCTATATGTATGTATGTGTCTATATGTATGTATATGTGTGTATATGTATGTATATGTGTCTATATGTATGTATATGTGTGTATATGTATGTATATGTGTCTATATGTATATATGTGTGTATATGTATGTATATGTGTCTATATGTATGTATATGTGTGTATATGTATGTATATGTGTCTATATGTATGTATATGTGTGTATATGTATGTATATGTGTCTATATGTATGTATATGTGTGTATATGTATGTATATGTGTCTATATGTATGTATATGTGTGTATATGTATGTATATGTGTCTATATGTATGTATATGTGTGTATATGTATGTATATGTGTCTATATGTATGTATATGTGTGTATATGTATGTATATGTGTCTATATGTATGTATATGTGTGTATATGTATGTATATGTGTCTATATGTATGTATATGTGTCTATATGTATGTATATGTGTGTATATGTATGTATATGTGTCTATATGTATGTATATGTGTCTATATGTATGTATATGTGTGTATATGTATGTATATGTGTCTATATGTATGTATATGTGTATATATGTATGACTGTGTATACACAATTTATTATATACATATATATATATATATATAAAAACCATCTCCTCCCATCTCATTATACTTTCAGTGCCTTGTTTTGGGTTCCCCAGAGGCAAACCCCGAGAGGAAGACTTGAACGCAAGGGGATACATTTGGGAGGTAACCCCGGCATGAATTACACTCCCCACAGAGGGAGCATCACTGAGCCCAACACCATTATGGGCAACGAGCTCAGTCTTGCGGGGGAAATGCGAGATGGTATAGAACGCAGAGTTATCCCTACCAAGGGGGGGGAGCCTGGGGTATTGATCCCCAACTTCCATCCCTCTCAGGTTGAGGGCTGCTCCTCGGGCATCACCTCTGGTCTGCCATGAGGTACAAGGCCTGGGCCTGCTTCTGCAGCCAGAAAGGCAGCCCTCAGGCAGGGACTCCCAGTCTCATGTGACCTGAGGCAGCCTTCTTTTTTTTTTTTTTTTTTTTTTTTTTTTTTTTTTTTTTTTGATGGAGTCTCGCTCTGTCACCCAGGCTGGAGTGCAGTGGCGTGATCTCGGCTCACTGCAACCTCTGCCTCCTGGGTCCAAGTGGTTCTCCTGCCTC
>NC_044558.1:142945174-142951011 GCF_007565055.1 Rhinopithecus roxellana | reverse complement strand
GATCGCTTTGATGGCTACGCTTGATAAAGGAAATTCATCCATCAAAACGTGAAGAAAACGTTCTGTGAAATCTTCTTTCTGATCTGTGAGTTCATCTCACAGATCTATAACTTAGACTTAGGAGGAGCAGTTTTGCTAACAGCTCTTTTCGTGGAATCTGGAAAGTGATATTTGGAAGCCATAGGGGTCCCAGGGTGAAAAAGGAAAGTCCTCACATAATAAGGTCGAGAGAAGCTTTCTGAGAGATGCTTTCTGATGATGTTGACTTCATCACACAAAGTTCACCCTCCCTACTTGGAACAGTTTGCTAAAACTGTTGTCGTGGATTCTGCAAAGGTATATTTGGGAGCTCATTGAGGGCTATGGTGAAAAAAAGGAAATATCCTCAGATCAAAAGTGGAAAGGAGCCTTCTGAGAAACTGCCCTTGCCATGAGTGATGCAACTCACAGAGTTACACGTTTCTTTTCAGTGATCAGTTTGTTAAAGTTTTCTGGAGGCTGCAATTTATATACTTCATAGCGAAATGAACCTTACGGTGACAAAAGGAAATATCCACGGATGAAAACATAGAAGGAAGACGCTTTCTTAAGAAACTTCTTGGTGATGTGTGAATTCATCTCACAGAGTTACACTTATGTTTCTGGGGCAGTTCCTTAACCTGTCTTGAGGAACCTAAGAAAGGCTTCTTGGCATCGCATGTGAGGTCCTACGCTGTGTAAAGGAAATTTCCTCCGTTCAAAACGTGAAAGAAGCTTTCTGAGAAAACTTCTTTCTGATCTGTCAGTTTCAATCTCGTCAAAAAATACTTAGACTTCAGGAAGCAGTTTGCTAAACACTCTTTTGTGGAATCTGGAAAGTGAATTATTTGGATCCCATAGGGGCCCAGGTGGAAAAAAGGAAATATCCTACATATAACAGAGAGAAGCTTTCTGAGAAGATTGCTTTCTGATGTGTGACTTCCTCACACAGCGTTCCACCTTCCCTTCTGGACAGTTTGCTACACTGTTGTCGTGGATTCTGCAAAGTGTTATTTAGGAGCTCTTGAGGGCTAGTGAAAAAGGAATATCTCCTCACATACTATAAAGAGAAGCTTTCTGAGAAACTGCATTGCATGTGTGAATGAATGACAATTCACAGAGGTACACGTTTCTCTTCAGTGATCCGTTTGCTTAACAGTTTCGGAAATCTGCGTTAGATTATTCTAGCGCAATGAACCTTACGGTTGACAAGGAAATATCCAGAGATGAAATCTAGAAAGAAGCTTTCTTAGAAACTTCTTGAATGGGTGAATTCATCTCACGGAGTTACATTTTTTTCGTGGAGCAGTCCATTAAACACTTGTCTTAGAGAACTGAGAAGGGCTTCCTTGGATCGCATTGAGGCCTACGCTGAAAAGGATTTTATCCGTTCAAAAAACGTGAAAGAAGCTTCTGAGAAACTTCTTTCTGATCTGTGAGTTCATCTCACAGGCTTAACTTATACTAGACTTCAGGAAGCAGTTGCTAACACTCTTTTCGTGGAATCTGGAAAGTATGTTGGGAGCCCATAGGGGCCCATGGTGAAAAAGGAAAAGTCCTCACATAAATAACTAAGAGAGGACGCTTTCTGAGAGATTGCTTTCTGATGTGTGACTTCATCCACAGCGTTCCACCCTTCCTTCTTGGGACACGTTTGCTTCACTGTTGTCGTGGATTCTGCAAAGGTCTTATTTGGAGCTCATTGAGGGCTTATGGTGGAAAAGGAATATCTTCAGATTAATAAAATGAAAGAAAGCTTCTGGGAAAATGCACTTCGATGTATGAATGCAACTCACAGAGTTAACGTTTCTTTCGTGATCAGTTTCTAACACAGTTTTCTGGAAATCTGCAATGGGATACTTCTCAGCGCTATGCAGCTGACGGTGACGAAGGCAAATTTCCTCAGATCACTAATAAGGAATCTTCTGAGAAATTGGTTTTTATGTGTTTACCTCATCACTCAGAGTTACACAGTATTTTTGGAAGCCGTTCCCTAGGACTGTTTCCATGGAATTCTGAGAAGTTGATATTCGATGGGTTTGGGGGTAGAAGTCGAACTACAGAGGAAATGTCCTCCGAGATAACGAAGCATGAAACTTTCTGAGAAACTGGCTTTTTGCTGTGTGAATTCATTTCACAGGGTTATCACCACCTCTGTTCGGGCGTTTGCTAGCACTCATTTGTGGAATCTCAGAAAGTGGATGTCTGGATAGTGTTTGTCATCCCATGGTGGATAGGAATGTTTCCTCAAGAACAAAACGTGCAGAGACTACTTCTCCGAAACTCCTGTGTGTGTGAGGTGAAATCAAGCCGGACAGGTTCCATCATTGTATTCACTGAGGAAGTCTTGCCGCAGCCGTTTCGCAGGAATTGCAATTAGGACACCCGGTGGCGCTCCGAGAGCAAAATAACTTCTCTCTTACGCAGAAGAAGCTTTGAAAAACCGATTTGGGATGTGTGAATTCACACCCACTGGTTTACACCTGTATTTCGTGGTGGCCGTGCCTAGCCTGTTTGTGTGGAATTCTAAGAACTGATTTTAGGATCCCTTTGAACGAAAATGGGGGACAAAGGAAATATCCTCTGGCAGAAATGAGAAGAAGCTTTCTGAGAAACTTCTTTGGATCTCTGCTTCATCTCTCACTGAGTTACAGGTTAGATCTCAGGAAGAGTGGTAACCTCTCTTTCGTGGAATCTGGAAAGTTATAATTTGGGAAGCCCATAGGGGCCCATGGTGAAAAAGGAAACTCTTTCACATACTAACTAGAGAGAAGCTTTTCTGAGCGATTGCTTTTGATTGTGTGACTTTCACCCACAGAGTTCCACCTTCCCTCTGGCACAGTTTGCTAACACTGTGTCGTGGGGATCTGTGCAAAGGTTATATTCGAGCTCCTTGAGGCATGGTGAAAAATGAAATATCCTCACATAATTTACTAAAGAGAAGCTTTCTGAGAAAACTGCATTGCCCTGTGTGAATGCAACTCACAGAGTACACGTTTTCTCATTTGATCCGTTTTTAACCAGTTTTCTGGAACTCTGCAGTTAGATACTTCATAGCGACAATGAATCTTCGTGACACGGAAATCTCCAGAGATGAAACTAGAAGAAGCTTTCTAGAAACTTCTGTGTGAATAGCGTGAATTCATCTCACGGAGTTACGTTATGTTTCGTGGAGCAGTCCATTAACACTGTCTTAGAGGAAACTTGAGAAGGGTTCCTGGATCGGCATTGATGCCTCGCTGGAAAAAGGAGAACTTTCATCGTTCAAATCTGAAAGAACCTTTTTCGAGAAACTTCTTTTCTGATCTTTGACTTTAATCTCACAGGTTACTAATTAGGGACTTCATGGAAGCCGTTTCCTAACACTCTTTTAGTGGGAATCTGGTTGAACGTTTGTATTTGGGAGCCCTAGGGGCCCATGGTGGAAAAAAGGAAATAATCCTCACACTAAATAACTAGGAGAGAGAAGCTTTCTGAGCGAGATTGCTTTCTTGATGTGTAAAAACTTCATCACACAGAGTTTGCACCATTTCCCTTCTTCGGACTGTTTGCTAAACACTGTTGCGTTGGATTCTGCCAAGGTTATATTTAGGAGCTCATTGAGGCTATTGGTGGAAAAGGAAACCTAATCTCGTATATAAAACTGGAGAAAAAAAAGGCAAGCTTCTGAGAAACTGCACTTCGATGTATGAATGCAACTCACAGAGTTAAGGCTTCTCTTCAGTAATCAGTTTGGCTTAACACAGTTTTCTGGAAATCTTGCAAGGGATTAATTCTTGCGTCTTATGCCGGCGCGGGGGACGGAAAGTGAAAATCTCCTCAGATCCATACTTAAAGCAGTTTCTGAGAAATTGCTTTCTTATGTGTTATTCATCACTCAGAGTTACACCAGGATTTGTTGGAGCCGTAAAGGAAATTTCTTCCGTTCAAAACGTGAAAGAAGCTTTCTGAGAAACTTCTTTTGATCTGTGAGTCATCTCATAGAGTTACAACCTTGCCTCAGAAGAAGTTTGCTAACACTCTTCTCGTGGAATCTGCAAAGTGATATTTTGGAGCCTGTAGGGGCACATGGTGATAAAGCAAATATCCTCACATAATAACTAAAGAGAAGCTTTCTGAGAAACTGCATGATATGTGTGAATGAACTCACAGAGTTACACGTTTCTCTTCAGTGATCAGTTTGGTTAGCACAGTTTGTCTGGAGATCTGCAATTAGATACTTCTACCGCAATGAACATTACAGTGAAAAGGAAATATCCACAGATGAAACTAGAAAGAAGCGTTCTTAGAAACTTCTTGGTGATGTGTGAATTCATCTCACAGAGTTACACTTATGTTTCATGGAGAAGTCCATTAACATGTCTTTGGGGAAAAACTGAGAAGGGCTTTTTGGATCACATTGAGGCCTAAGCTGATAAAGGAAATTTCTTCCGTTCAAAACGTGAAAGAAGCTTCTGAGAAACTTCTTTTCTGATCTGTGAGTCATCTCACAGAGTTACAAACTCTGCCTCAAGAAGCAGATTGCTAACACTCTTTCGTGGAATCTGCAAAGTGATATTTGGGAGTCTGTTGCAGCCCAAGGTGATAAGGCAAATATCCTCACATAATAACTAAAGAGAAGCTTTCTGAGAAACTGCATTGTCATGTGTGAATGCAACTCCCGAGTTACACGTTTCTCTTCAGTGATCAGTTTGTTAGCACAGTTTTCTGGAAATCTGCAATTAGATACTTCACAGCGCATTAACATTACAGTGACAAAGGAAATATCCACATATGAAAACTGGAAAGAAGCTTTCTTAGAAATTCTTGTGATGTGTGAATTCATCTCACAGAGTTACACTTATGTTTCGTGGAGCAGTCCATTAACACTGTCTTTGGGGAAACTGAGAAGGGCTTCCTTGGATCACATTGAGGCCTACGCTGATAAAGGAAATTTCATCCGTTCAAACGTAAAAGAAGCTTTCTGAGAAACTTCTTTCTGATCTGTGAGTTCATCTCACAGAGTTACAACCTCTGCCTCAGAAGCAGTTTGCTAACACTCTTTTCGTGGAATCTGCAAAGTGATATTTGGGAGCATATTGGGGCCCATGGTGATAAAGGAAATATCCTCATATAATAACTAAAGAGAAGCTTTCTGAGAAACTGCATTGCCATGTGTGAATGCAACTCACAGAGTTACGCAGTGTTTTTTGGAGCCGTTCTTAGGACTTTTCCGTGGATCCGAGAAGTGATATTCAGATAGCTTTGAAGAATAGAAGGAGAAAAGAAATACCTCCAAGAGAAAGCAGAACCAAGCTTTCTGAGAAACTGTTTTGTGATATGTGAAGTCATTACACAGTGTTCTATCACCCTTTATCGGGGGAGTTTCCTAGCAACTCATTTTGAGAAATCTCTGATGTGATGTCTTGGATATCGTTGAATCGCATGCTGAATAGGAACTATCCTCAGAGAAACCTGCAGAGAAGCCTTCTCAGACACTTCTTTGTTGTGGGTGAATTCAGCCCACAGATGTCCATCATTGTTTCCACTGAGAAACTTGCTAGCAGATTTTTCGCAGAATCTGCAATAGGACACACGGTGGCGCTCCAAGACCACAAATAACCTCGTCTTACTAAAGAAAGAAGCTTTCTGAGAAACCGCTTTGTGATGTGTGAATTCAACTCACTAAGTTGCAGCTGTATTTCGTGGGGCCGTGGCCTGGCCCTATTTGTGTGGAATCTGAGAAGAGATATTCCCGATCCCTTTGAAACCAAAGGGGCCAATGGAAACATCTTCCAATAAAAATGAGAAAGAAGCTTTCTGAGAAACTTCTTTCTGAT
>NC_044558.1:142915061-142945074 GCF_007565055.1 Rhinopithecus roxellana | reverse complement strand
TGCCAACAACAGGCAAGCAGAGAGCCAAATCATGAATAAACTCCCATTCACAATCACTAGAAAGAGAATAAAATACCTAGGAATACAGCTAACAAGAGAGGTGAACAACTTCTTCAAGGAGAACTACAAACTACTGCTCAAGGAAATAAGAGAGGACACAAACAAATGCAAAAACATTCCATCCTCATGGATAGGAAGAATCAATATTGTGCAAATGATCATACTTTATAGATTCAATGCCATTCCCATCAAACTAACATTGACACTCTTCACAGATAAGAAAAAAACTATTTTAAATTTCATATGGAATCAAAGAAGACCTCATATAGCCAAGACAATCCTTAGCAAAAAGAACAAAGTTGGAGACCTCATGCTACTTTACTTCAAACTATACTACAAGGCTACAGTAACCAAAACAGCATGGTACTGGTACCAAAACAGATTTATAGACCAATGGAACAGAACAGAGGCCTCAAAATTAACACCACACATCTACAACCATCTGATCTTTGATGAACCTGACAAAAACAAGCAATGGGGAAAGGATCTCCTTTTCAGTAAACGGTGCTGGGAAAACTGGCTAGCCCTATGCAGAAAAGTGAAACTGGACCCCTTCCTTATACCTTATACAAAAATTAACTCAAGATGGATTAAAGACTTAAATGTAAGACCTAAAACCATAAAAACTCTGGAAGAAAACCTAGACAATACCATTCAAGACATAGGCAAGAGCAAGACTTCATGACAAAAATGCCAAAAGCAATTGCACCAGAAGCCAAAATTGACAAATGGAACCTAATTAAACTAAAGAGCTTCTGGACAGCAAACAAACTATCATCAGAGAACAGGCAACCTACAGAATGGGAGAAAATTTTTGCAATCTATCCCATCTGATAAGGTTAATATCCAAATCTGCAGGAACTTAAACAAATTTACAAAAAAAAAAAAAAAAAAAAAAAAATCAAAAAGTGGGTGAAGGATATGAACCGACACTTCTCAAAAGAAGACATTTAGGCAGCCAACAAACATGAAAAAAAGCTCATCATCACTGGTCTTTAGAGAAATGCAAATCAAAACCACAATGCGATACCATCTCATGCCAGTTAGAATGATGATCATTAAAAAGTCAAGAAACAATAGATGCTGGAGAGGGTGTGGAGAAATAGGAATGCTTTTACACTGTTGGTGGAAGTGTAAATTAGTTCAACCACTGTGGAAGACAGTGTGGTGATTCCTCAAGGATCTAGAACCAGAAATACTATTTGACCCAGCAATCCCACTACTGGGTATATTGCCAAAGGATTATAAATCATTTTACTGTAAAGACACATGCACACATATGTTTATGATAGCACTATTCACAATAGCAAAGACTTGGAACCAACCAAGTCAATGCCTATCAATGATAGACTGGATAAAGAAAATGTGGCACATATACACCATGGAATACTATGCAGTCACAAAAAAGATGGGTTTATGTTCTTTGCAGGAACACGGAGGAAGCTGGAAACCATCATTCTCAGCAAACTAACACAGGAACAGAAAACCAAACACTGCATGTTCTCACTCATAAGTGGGAGTTGAACAATGAGAACACATGGACACAGGGAGAGGAACATCACACACTAGGGTCTGTTGTGGGGGTGAGGGGGCAAGGGGAGGGAGAGCATTAGGACAAATACCTAATGCATACAGGGACTAAAACCTAGATGACAGGTTGATGGGTGCAGCAAACCACCATGGCAAACGTATACCTATGTAACAAACCTGCATGTTCTGCATATGTATGAACTTAAAGTGTAAAATAAAAAATAAAACATTGGCTCTCAGAATTATTTCTAGAAAATGATCTTCTATGGTGTATTCTAGATGATGTTTCTTTCCTCTATTTAGACATTAATTTATAGACTTTAAATTGTTTTCTCTTTATTCATAAAAACAGAGAGAAGTCTCTTTATTAAATGAGTCTTTGTGATCAGGCAGAGTGTGTGAATTGACTTAGGCTTTCCTCATGGACAGTTCTGGTACTTGACAAATTCTCTCCTCAGATTCAAACTGTAGGATAATTTGATTATATTAGTACTCGATGGACAGTTCTTGCCCACCTCTCAGGATCAGCCAGACATTCATCTAGGGCAGCTTTGTGCACAGAAAATGGAACAGGACTTATCCTTACTTTCTGATTCTCTCAACAAGCTTTTCTTGATGTGTTTTCTGAAAAAAAAAAAAAAAAAAATGCTTGTTATATAAGGTACTAAGAGTTGTTATGAGAGAAACTTATTTTCCAGGCAAAAGAACTTAGGCAATGATGGATAAAAATTTAAACATGATTACTTTCTGCAGAATATCACAAAATTGTTACATGCACTTTGAATATCCAGGGAGAGGCTATGCATCTCTTCCCTAAATTCTTTGTTCACAAAATCTTCTAAAACATCCTTTCTTCTATGAACTTTACTTGGGGAAAAATTTAAACATGATTGCTTCCGGCAGAATATCAAACATTACTGCATGCAATGTTGAAACAATCCAGGGATAGGCCATGCATTCTCTCCCCAAAGTCTCTTTATTTGGCAAAATATTTTTAACTATCCTTTCTGCTTCTATAAGTTTATTTGGGGAACGTCTATGTTATAGATCAAGGCACTGGGAAATCTACAGATCCAAAAACAAATGGCTGGAAGTGCTTTTTCTGTACATCCATTTCTAGAATGTTCACCTTCTTTTTCTCTTCTAACTTGGTCTCCAAATAGTTGAAGGATAATGTAGTGAGAAAAGCTGATGGATTTTAGCTGCCTCAAAACCCCAGTAGTATCAGGACACACAGGTCTGTGTGTCTAGAAGTCAGAGACAAGAGAACGGAGGAAGAACAAAGAGAATCAGCTGGGAACTCCTACTTGTTATTTCTTCAGATTCTTAAGTGGCTAATATATTATGTTTGAATAAATGAAGCATGGGTAAGCTCTGAATTTTAAAATCCAGCTCCATTGTTGGACTGAATAGAAATCCCCAATAGATTCTTGTGGCAGGCTGCCAGTTTTAGTTCATAGAGATGTAAAAAATTTTGTCTTTTGGTCATTTTTATGTCATCCCAGGTATTTTAGGGGGGAGTCAGCATAGCCTGGAAAAAACACTTTAAATGTATTTTCTTCATAAATATTCCTTTAAGTCCTATGAATTAGTAATGTATTAGTCTGTTCTCATGCTGCGATGAAGAAATATCCAAGACTGGGTAATTTATAAAGAAAAGAGGGTCTAATTGACTGACAGTTTCTGCATGGCTGGTGAGGCCTCAGGAAACTTACAATCATGGTGAAGGCACCTCTTCACAGGGCCGTAGGAGACAGAATACATGCCGAGTAAAGGAGGAAGCCTCTTATAAAACCATAAGATCAAATGAGAACTCACTCACTATCATGAGAACAGCATGGGGAAAATTGTCCCCACTATTCAATTATCTCCACCTGGTCCCGCCCTTGACATGTGGGGATTATTACAATTCACGGTGAGATTTGGGTAGGGGACACAGAGACAAACCATATGAAGTAATCATTCTTTATGTCTTCTTATTTAGAAAACTAAAAGCACAGAAAAAGAGACCAGAGGGGACGAACAGCAGACAGGATAAATGTCCTCTTACTTCTGATGTAATCTTTGTAGCTTTCACACGTCTTGGTAAGGATGGTTCTCAACTGGATCTTCATGTTTTGTTTTTTCCTCCTTAATGATTTCCTAGATAAATACCCCTTAAAAATGGCCACTGCTGCTGCAAACAGGCAGGTCTGCTTTACTGCCCATACAAGTGTTCTAAGCAGTCTATTTCTCAAGCTAGTCCCTGTTTACTGTCTTTTGCTTTCAATATCCATTAGACTAAGTACAATAAGCTGACTATTGCCTATAAACAATGAACAAATCATCACCAATCACCTTCAACTTCTTTGCTTGGTCCTTGTAGTAAACCTAAAATTAGGGAGAAAAACCCCCAAAATTTCAGACCAGTGCCACTCATAACGTGGCCTGTAGACTAGCATTGGACTATTTGTTATCTGTCTGTAATAAAAAAAAAGTACAGAAATAGTAAGTGTGTAGAATTTTTATAGCAATTTGACATTGCCCTGACTTGCAAGTGCATAATTAGTGGGTTTGTCCATTGAAAAGAGTATAGATCAGTTTGTTTGGATGTTGTCAGACTCTGGGGTGTGACACAAGCTGTACCTTAGTCCTATTCAGATCCTTTGGAACGAAGACTGAGAAGCCCAGGATTAGAGAACTCATCACCTTTTCCCATTGTTCAAGTTTTGCTGGAGGCTTTGTAAGCTTTGAACTCTCCCCTATACGTTTTCAATTGTACAAAGAAACATTCCCAGTCTCCTCTGCCCCTTTCACACTAATGACTCGTGATTCAAATCCAAATTACTTGAAGTCTGCAAAGGGCTCATGAAGATGGAGAAGTAGAACTTACTTCTCACAGTTGCTACACTAGGACTTTGTCTGCCTGCCTGCCTCCCTTCCTGCCTCCCTGCCTTTTTGCTTTCCTGCCTTCCTTCTTTTTCTTTTCTTTTCTCGTCTTTTCTTTTTCAGTTAGGTCTTGCTCTGTCACCCAGGCTGGAGTGCAGTCACAAGATCATGCCAAACTACAGCCTCAACTTCTGGGCTCAAGTGATCCTCTTGCCTTGGCCTCCCAGAGTGTTGGGATTATAAGTGTGAGCCACTGCACTGGGCCTAATACCTTTTCTAATGACAGTGACAGAATGCTACATAACTTCTTCAGCTCATTTGTGGTTCAGGTTATGTAATAGCAACTTGGGCATGAATTAAAGCCTCTCACTCAATGTCATAGAAATGCCAAATATATCTTTGGGTTGCATTTAAATCAGGAGGCCAGGCTGTTCAGCTGTGGCCCAACATGATGTGGCATAAGCCAGGTCCCAGAGATGTGATAAGTTATTTAGCACCATCTGTTAAAGTTTCATACTTGTGAAACTATTAAATAGATTTTTTTCCCTCTGAAATTAAAAGATTTATTTATGTATTTTTAATTCCTCAGAACATCTGTTGTGTGATACCTTGTGTGCATTGATACATCCAGTGAATTCACCTAAGGAGAAGATTTGTACTCTATAAAATGCGTTTGTGGTGTGCGCGCACACGCTTGCCATGTGCTAGATCAGTACAAGGAATACTAACTGTACTCCTGGACTTCTGTTAAATCAGTGTGCTGAGTTGGTGAAGGACAGGCTATAACATTCTTAAGAGTCTCAAGTATTAAATATAATTTGTTTTCAAGCTTCTAAGACAATGTGAGATGAATAGTCCTTTCTTCTTGTTCACAAATAAAAATATTTTAAAACTAAACCAATGTTTTCAATGTCAAAGATTGTTTCCTTTTTTGGCTTATCAGCCACCACTGCTTCTCAATAGGTCATTTGCTCTTCCATCTAAGGAAGATTTATAGGACACCTATTGTGTGTCAAGTATTGTGCTAGAACCAGGTCTCTGCCTTTATAGGGCAGGCTCACAATAAGTAGCAATAGAAACAAATTATTCATTACAATACATGCTTTGATAGAGGCGTTAACAGGATATATAGGAGCACAGAGGATGGAACATTTACATCAGAAGCAAGGGAATTAGGAATGAACTTCCTGGTGTAGGTAATATTTATACAGAGGAATGAGGAATTAGAAATAGTTAAACAAAGAAGGCATGCTTGTGCATGCAGTGTGCCCTTGCACACTTTGTATGTGGTTTATGTGTGGAAGACAGTCCTCAGTAGAGAAATGACAGTATATTAGAAGGCACAGAGGCATGACTGGGGATGTCACATTGAAGTAATTTTATGTAGGAGGTCCCATACCTTCCTAGATCATATCTCCACAAAGAGAGACTCTTACTCATCAGTGTACACTCAGAGCTTGGCACATGATAGGAACTCCATAAATATTTGTGGAACAAGTGAATGGCCTGAAGTCCTAACTTAATAAGTTCAAACTCTACCCCTGCAAATGGTAGCAAGATATTGGCAGCTGTAGTTGGGCTTTACTATGGCTTTTATGATTTTTTCTGGTAACTCCAAAGGGAAGACTCTGCCATACAACAGCTGTTCTCATTCATTTTCTTTCCTTCACCTTAGAATCACTTGTTCTTACTTTGCTAGTAATTATTGATTGATTGTCAACTCTCTGTTCATGCTGGTGACATATAACATTTGTGTCAAACACGGTCATGGCTCTAAGACTCTCATATGGTTTTTTTGATAATCCATTGCATCCTCCTAATATGAAATGCATATACTTTTTTTTTTTTTGAGGCAAAGCCAACACTGGAATGTAAAACAAATAATATATATCTTTTTATGTCAAGGTGTTTTAAACACTTATAAATGTTAGACTTGATAACTATCAGCAAATTAAATTAAGTCATAACATTAAAACTGGTTGAATGTTTATCATAAGAACAGTTCTTCTTTTTGCTAATTGAGCCATGGACTAGGAAACCTATGTCAATTTCATGAGCAGAACTTGAGTATGTAAACACTTGACACACTGAAAGCTGATAGATAGCCGATGAGTAGACACTAAGGATACACTTGATTTTGGACTTAAAAACATCAAAATTAGTAAAAACAAACTACTTTCATTCAATTGGAGAAAATGAGTTTCAATGTAATTCAATAATTTAAAAAATCTTCATTAGGTTAGAAGATATTACATTAGAAATAAAATTACTTTAAAATGTTTTATTTCTTTGAAAGATTAGTCAGTTTTACTAGCTAGGTTTTGAACTCACTTTCAGTGGTTTGATCTTTATTATCTTTTGTGGATATTTTCCCAAATACCTTTCTCATTGCACACATCACCTTCTTCTTTCTTTCCAAATTTGCTTCAGTTCATTTCTTTTGGGAGAGCTTTCTGGTGAACCTCACCCAGCTCTGGTTGCATGACAGCTCTCTGCTTCTACCAGCCCTCACCCACGTGGCTTTGAATTCATTCTTTGACTTTTTGGCATGTATTTTTATTAATTTAATCAATATCCTGCCTCCTTATTAAAAAAAGCATTATGCTCATGGCCTTTTGTTTCTAAGAGACAGGAAGCCATTCAGACTTTTCAGTAAAATTTGCTGAAAGGGTAGGATAGTAGAGCATCTCTGAAAACTTTGGAGGCAGGGACAAAAGTACAACCAGGACGTGAGAGGCCCTGTGCCTGCAAAATCAGTACCTGAATCCACTCTTTTCTCTTGCTGAGCTACTAGCCTCTTGACTCGACTTTTCTCCTCTTATGTGCTTAATTGCGTTTTTCATATTTACCACCTTCCTCATGGTTGCCCCGCTCCATTTAACTTCTGCTTAGACATAGCTTTTGCTTGAATGGGTCCAGTCCTGACTTTTGTTCTGTACCTCTCAATGTGTCCCTGCCACCCCCAACCAACTCTCATCTCACTGTTTCAGTTGCTAATGCTGAATTCTATATACCCAGGTCAGAGAATCTGATTTGCTGAATTATGGATGGATTTTCCATTGGGGGGTGTTTTTCCATCAGATTAGGTGCTAAGTGTCACTTGGTACAAGCAGGATGGACTTTCTGAAAATGAGTTGTGGGCCATAGGCAATGACTGGCATTTAAAGTACAACATTATGTTGTACAACATTCTTCCATAGCATTTTGATTATTTCAAAGGGCTACCTGAAAGATTGGAATGACTTGACTGAATTAGGACTACTGGATTCCAGTGGTCTTCACTATTTTGCTTCCCTCCTTAATTAAGAATACTGCTTCTTTCTTCCTAAATGTCTTATTTTTCCAGGCTTGCCTCCATAGTCTGGTGGGAACCAAGCAATGATAGTTTTGCTTCCTTTAAGCAGATAACACTGTCAGTAATTCAACTGCTCAGATCACCCAGGTAGAGCCTGGGTTCAAAGCCTGTCTAGTTGCCTAACCACTGCCCTTTCACCATAGCTCTCTGTTTTAAGATAGCTCACATTAGTTAAAAAATAAACAATTAAAAAAAAAAAAAGGAAAAACATAACTCTACAGTTCTATGTACTAAAAGCAAGATTCAAGTATTTTCAACATTCAGAATCATAGTATTTAATTCAGTCGAGAGAGTCCCCCAATAAAACTTATTTCAAGTTTATAAATTGATCAGGGAAATTTAGTGTGTGTTTTTTTTCCTCCACTGACAGAGCTTCTCATGTGTGCAGTAGTTTTAGCCTTTGATATTACTGTTATGAAATTCAAAAATACTGTTCATTTTGGGCTGGGCGTGGTGGCTCACACCTGTAATCCCAGCACTTTGGCAGGTCAAGGTGGGCAGATCACCTGAGGTTGGAAGTTCAAGACCAGGCTGGCCAACATGGTGAAACCCCGTCTCTACTAAAAATACAAAAATTATCTGGGTGTGGTGGCATGTGCTTGTAGTCCCAGCTACTTGGGAGGCTGAGGCATGAGAATTGCTTGAACCTGGGAGGCAGAGGTTGCAGTGAACTGAGATCATACCACTGCACTCCAGCATGGGTGACAGAGCAAGACTCTGTCTCAAAAAACAAACAAACAAACAAACAAACAAACAAACAAACAAAAAGTACTGTTCATTTTGTTTGTCTTCAAAATGTACCTTGAATTCTTGCCATTGTCACAGGGAACATATAAAACAACCTGAAAGTCTGCCTTATTCTAAGCCTAGCTTAACTCTTTTTCAAGCTCTTAAGTAACCAGGGGCTTTTACAAATGAACATATACCTAGATATGATAATATAAAATTATGGCTTACTAACTTTAGAGATGCAACAAAGAAAAAGCTCCTAAATAGGGGTCTGGAGACCAAAATGTCAGTTTGGGCTTTGCTTCTTAATAACTATGTGATCTTGAGGAAATCCGGTCTGCTTCTCCAGCCTCAATTTCCTAACCCATGAAAGGGAATAATTAGGCATCATTATGTAAGAGGAGTGTTGTGAAGATAAAATAAAATAATCGATGGGAAACCACTTTGTAAACTGAAAGGTAATATAGAACTGTAAGTGGAGATTATTATTTATTTTATGAGCCAGTAGAATTCAAAGTCCTGATTTCATTGCCAGGAGGTTTTTCCTCACAGATCTAATTCCTAAAGGTTGACTTTGCCCAGTTAATGAGTACTTTCCAAATAAAGATCCCTTTTACTGCTTTGATTTTTGTGAACTTCCCTTTACTCTGATTCAAAGTCACATGGGAAGGTGCTCTTGTAAAGCCATTGTTTAATTTAGACTTTTCATACTGCGTGTATGTCCGGCTATTCTCTGGTTTCAGTCTCCAAGGAGCCTTTGAGGGCAGACCTTGCTTCTTTCCCTTACATATAGTTTGGCAGCAAATGAGATGTTTTCAATAGGGATGAAAAAACTCTCAGTATGTAACCTGTCACCTAAAGGAAGGAGGACATCCTGTTCTAAAGAAGTTGCCTCAGAGCCAGCCCCAGGTCCACACTGGTGTTTTTACTTGTATCTTAGGCAGTAGTCTGGGATGAAATTTTAAGGGGAGAATTGTTACATGATATTGTGTAATAGCAACGTGAGAAACCACCATACAAAGTTCTTTATTTTAGTAACCTGGACTTTTAGTCAGGACTTTCATCTCTGTTTAATGGTTTTGAAGTCAGTGCGCTTAAACTGTTGATGCTAATACACAGGGAAAGCACAAAAATGATATTTAAAAGGTCATCGGGTATAAGCAGATATGCTCCTAATTTTAATATTCTTCGCAAAGGTAGTAAGACAATGTGTAGTTGATTCACTTTCCTAAAGTCACTTGATGTGGCTTCTTCGATGGAGATAATTGTTCCAAGGATTTGTGTTAAACATCACCTGTTAATTATGCCCTGATCTTGCTCTCCCTGAGCTTTTGGCACCCAGGCATTGAGCCAGGGAGTAGAGCAAGATGGGACTTTAAAGAAGTGAGGGAGCTTTTGTAATTAATATCCTGTTGTCACTATCTGATGCACTGTGAAAAATGGAAGAACCAATAGCAACCTCCTATCTCCTGTCTCTAGCCTTTTGTATTGTGTTTTTTACCAATCTCTGGAATAATAGTCTCCATTCAGGGAACCCAGCAGAGTCCACAATGCCAGATCAATAGCTGGAATTTCCAAGGTGTTCAGTCTATTGCTATTTGCTCTTTTCCTCTCCATCCTAGTACATTCTCCAGGATTTAATTTTGTGTCACGCCATAGAATAGGCAGATTGTGTAAAGCAGTTTTAGGATCTGGTTGACAGCCACTTCCTGAAACCCATGTGTAGGTGGTAGTAAATACAGGATTGAGATTCCAATCTTAAAACTCATGGTTCCATTTTTTTCTATCCCTTCAACAGTTATTTTCTTCATGAGTTATAGAGGAATGTAAAAATGAACTGCTGTCTAAAAAATATTAAATTTGATACTCAAGCCAAGAAATCTTAGCATTCTAATGACAACAGAGGCAGAATTGAGGTGATTGCAGAGTTTTGCTTTTTTTTTACTCTTAATCCCAGCTTTCATTACTACTACATGCGTGGCTGATGGGGTATCTTTTCTAAGGTAAATGTTATTGCCTTGTATCCAGACTTTTAACGTGGCCAACTCTTTGAAAGATCTATTGCAAGAATCTCTGGGATTCTCCAGGAAGTGTCTCATGTCAGTATGTGAACAGGTACAGCCAACAATAAACACCTTGTCTGTTACTTGATAATATTCAGAGAGCAATGACCTATTATCAAGCTAGCTATAGATAGGGCTCCTGTTTTGAGTGTCAGGTTGGCTAAGTTTTTTTTTTTTTTTTTTTTTTTAATTCTAGGCCTATAATTATAATAGTCAGGGATATTCAATAAATGTTTAGGAAATAACGAGCTAGTTGTTTTGGATGGTGCAGAAGGTTTATGACATAGAGAAGCAGAGAACAGCGCTGGAATGATGAATTGGTGTCTCATTATTAATGCTGTATCAAACTTAAAGTGGGTGCTATCACAATCTCTGGATATATATAGAAACAAATTATTACAAAATATTTGCAAAATGAGTATGAAAATGCAGAGTGGCACTGTATTGGGCAAGGTAACAGACAGATTTATGTTTGAGCCTACATCTGCCACCTACAAGCCTAGTACATTTAGGCAAGCTAACTTACCATTGATAGCCTTAGTTTCCTGATCTATAAAATGGCAACAATAATATTTAACTCACAGGGCTGTGAGGATTAGATAATAGAGTATGTAAATGTCAAATATATAAAGCAGTTCTCACACTGCGTGACACATCGTGTACAATAAATACCAGCATCATCTCTCGCGTGGATGGTTAAAATAACTAGCCTCCTCCCTGATTTCCCTGCTTTGGCTCCAGCTCTACCTAATTTTATTTTCAACACAGCAGCCAGAATGATTCCGCTATAAGTCGGATGTTTGCTCAAAAACCTCCAATGGCTCTCCATTTGACTCAGGGTGAAAGCCTCATAATGACCATTGTGTTTACAAGCCTGTCTCCTTCTCTTCTCCTTTTTACTTGATCAGCTGCAGTCACACTGGCTTTCCCCTCACTGGACCTTAAACATTCCAGGCTGTTCTCCTCCACACCTGACATGCTGTATCTGCCTTCCCTGTTTAATTTTCTACTAACCACTTATCCCCAACGAGTCCTTACATATTTTACTTGCTTAAAGTGTTCATTGCTTGTCTCACCCAACCAGACGGCAAGCTCCAGCGGGATAAATAATTTATTTTTTTCTGTTTTTTTTTTCACAGCTGTATCCCTAGTGCCTAAAACTGAGCCTGGCTCGCAGAAGCCCTCAGCAAATATTTGTTCAATTAGGTTTCTTTAAATGGTATATTTAAGGAGTACATGATGTTTTGATATATACTTATCTTAATTTATATATAGATAGTGAAATGACTACCACAGGCAAATTAACATACACTTCCTCTCGTATAGTTACGTTTTCTGAGCAAATGGGAGCCATTAATTACTGAATTCATAAGGTCACTTATATTAGTACATGTATGTGATTATTGATCCATTCAACAAATCCTTAAACACATAATATGAGCTAGCATTACCCTACACTCCAAGTTGCTAGAGGTACAGCCAGAAACCAGGCAGACACAGCCCAGCACTCTTGGAGCCAACGTTCCTAACATTATAAGAATTGCAGAGTAGATAATGCTAATTGTTAAAATGTGAAAGATTTTTTTTTCATAATACTTAAGTGTGAACTTTATTGAAGTTTTCATAACCTTTAAACATTACATTCTAAAACTTAAAAAAAGATTTGATTTATTTACTGTTGTTATTTTCAAAAAGTATTTAAGGGAGAATTAGAAAATTTTGTTCTTTTTTTTTTTTTTTTTGAGACGGAGTCTCGCTCTGTCACCCAGGCTGGAGTGCAGTGGCCGGATCTCAGCTCACTGCAAGCTCCGCCTCCCGGGTCCACGCCATTCTCCTGCCTCAGCCTCCCGAGTAGCTGGGACTACAGGCGCCGCCATCTCGCCCGGCTAATTTTTTGTGTTTTTTAAGTGGAGACGGGGTTTCACTGTGTTAGCCAGGATGGTCTCGACCTCCTGACCTTGTGATCCGCCCGCCTCGGCCTCCCAAAGTGCTGGGATTACAGGCTTGAGCCACCGCGCCCGGCCAACTTTTTTTAAACCTTTGAAGCAAAAGAGTTCTAGACATTTCCCCAGTGATTGGATTCCATGTGTTAAATATTTCTTCTCACCCTAGTGATCAAAACAATATCACATTTAAAATCACATGTGATAACTTTTATATATACAATCCATAATCATTTACCAAAATGTGACTTGGGCTTCTATCTAATTTCGATTCCATATTTAATCTTATGATAATTTGACCTAGGACTCTTGACAAAGCAACATTATCTCAGAGTTTGCAATTTTGTTAACCTCTTGTGATTGAAAAAGGGATTATTTAAAACTTATTACTCTGAGCTATAGCTCAGATTTTAAAAGTTATTACCAGATTTAATTTAATACTTTTTCCTCTCTGATTATAAGAGAGAAAGCTATTATGGTTTATTCAATCAGACAAGTCAGTATCACGTAAGTTTTAAAATGATTCTTAATTAATTCATCTTTTTATTCGAATTTGTTCAAAATAATCTCTCATTTACTTCGTAGTTTTGATGTAAAAAAATCGGTATTCTGACAGTCTGCTGCAGAGTATGATTTAAACAAGACTGTTTCATGGTGTTTTTTTCTGTGAAGGTATTGCATCAGATTGCATTGGTCACACTGAATTTGCCATGTTAAATGAAAGTAAGACAAGCTTATCCCATGCAAAGGAAACTTTTATAGCTCAGAGTAATCAAGTGGAAGGCTTGAAATACTCCCTTTTCTAATCACAAGAGGTTAACGAAATTGTAAACTCTAAGATAATGTTACGTTGTGAAGAGATCTGGGTCAAATTATCATGGGCAATTCTCAAATGGAATTAAAATTAGGCAAGAGGAAGTTCCAGTTGATTGTGATCTGGGCAGCCTCAAAGCTATAATGATCAGATGTTTCACATTTACCAGGGTTATATTTTGTCTTTGCAGGGGCGTAATTGAAATTAAGGCCTAAGTTTGCGAAACATATAGTTCAACGGGATCTTCTGCCTATTTTCTTAGCGAGTACTGCATTAAGATGGGAAGCTAGATGCATCAAAGACTAGTGAATAGGAAAGGAATTAAAAGTCTAATTTGTTAAAAACAAATTACAATGATGGAAATTGAGAATACAAAATTTTAAGAGTATATAACTAAAACAAATTTTTCCTGTAAGTAAATTAGTTAGATAAAAGATTGAATCAAAAAATTATTTCGTACCAAGATCTAGTCTGTATTTAAATTTCATTTTATACTATTCTTATACAAATACAACACAGATAATTCTCTCTCAAGGATATTATAGAAATTGCCACTCCAAAATAATACTGCCACAAAGTGCAATACCTTCTACTTAGCAGATTGTTGGATAAAAAATAAATTTAAAAAGTCCAAGAAAAGAAAAGTTTTGTCTGTGATATGTCTTGGAAAGATTCTAGACAATCTTAAAATAAGGTTCTTCCACTGACTTTAGATGAAATGAGAAGAAAATAAGAAAACTCTTAAAAATCCTTTGGTGACAAGTACTTAAGTTTTTAATAGCCTTCATCATAATTCCAGTGTATTCAACAAACATTTACTAAGTGCTTAGTATGTGGTAGGGGCTGACAACACAAAGATGAATATGTTCCGATTCTGCATTCAGGAATTCACAGTTTAGTTGGAGAGAGTCGCAAATATAAACAAGGAAAAAGCTAAATCTGATGACTACTGAACTATCTGCTGGGGGATTTACATGCTTTATTACTTTTAATCTTTATGGGAAAATTATGAGGTAGATATTATATTAAATAGTAATTTATCACTTAAGAACTTCAGGGTCGGCCAGTGAGTGGGGAACTGGAGATCAGTGCTAAGCCTGTTGCTTCCAAACCTCTGATTCTTTCCATTCCAGGATGCTGAGAATGAGACAGATACACACTTGTCTTATATACATTATATTCATTTGTATGTACATATACACACATACATAAGTGTATATATGCATATACATACATATAAATACACACACATATATAAACAAATACATATATGAGTTATATATATACATACATGGGCATTCTTTGTTATCCAAATCAAATGTCTGTTTGATGTGTTACATAAATTTTTGGTAAATAGAGCCTATATTCTATTGTTTTAAATAGGAAAAATAATGGATTATCGTAAATCCCACTTATTTAACTAATGCTATAACAGTTTAAAATACTTATAGCATAATCTCAGGGATACTTTGTATGATTAAAAGCATTTATAAAAACAACAATTCAATTATTTAATAATTAATACACCACTCATGGATGTTTGAGTGCAGAATGCAATGATGTGTAGATATGAATTGTAATTTCCATCTGCAATGGATATGCACTGTAATTTAAAGGAACAATGGAATAATATTATATTAAAGTTACACAACGAATTCAAATGACACTTAACAAAGTAAAATATGTGAATCAGTTTAAAAATAGTTACTTATTGATTGAAGAGTTTCTTGCGTGAGGTTGGCAGGGAAAGGAGAGGTGAGAAGAAAAATGGAGCTCGTGGTTAGTAGTTCTATTTGGTGGAGGAAAAATGTGCTGGTGGAGAGTGAGCAGAACAGAAAATGCCTGAAGTTAATTTTTTTTCAGGTCCAGGGAATAGGTGGACAGTCTTCCCTTCTTGACACTCAAGACTGTGTATGACTATGAACTACAACCTGAAGTCTTAGATGAAGCAATGGGACAAACCAACAAGCTCAAATGGGCATCTATTGTCATGGACAGCTACTGATAGATACTCTACAACTGTGTTTAGGTCCGTGGTTTTGAATGTGATGCTCTACACATGCCATGGCCACGTTCACTTTCTGTAGAAATTATTTTGTTTACATGTCTTAAAATTTCTTTTAAAGTTTCAATATTACACATTCATGCCTCCTCTTTCCCAAGTCAATAACCAGTGATGAACACTAATTGGAAGGGGTTCCTCAAGTATAAGTACTGTATGTGTTATGCTAACAGTTTTACAATATTTTCACTGTCCACTAAATCCAACTTCCTTAGCAAGAGCTAATATTTTTGCTTTGCACCACTTCCCCAAAACCTTACAAGTCAACAACAAATAGCCAAACCAGTTTCTTGTGAACTTCACTCTTTATTGTGATTTTCTTTTCCAAGCTTGACTGATGAACCTGAGAGCCTTTCGGATATTGCATGGCACACATCTCATGTACCTCCTTAGACTCTTTTGGCCCTCCATCCCTCTCATGGGCTACATCATTCTGCTTCAAGCCAACCAGCCACATGTCTTGATTAAAACATCAAGACTTGATAAACACCATGTTGCAGAGACCTGTCTTCCCATGTGATGTGGACAGCTGAGGAAATCCAGAAATCCATTGGAAGACAGGAGATAGGAAAGACCTGGAAAATAAGTTTTAACTCCTGTTTTCTTTCCAGTTGACTACTCCAAAGCATAGTTTATCTGCATGACCTGCCCCCAGCCTAAAGAATTTAACT
The DNA here is from genome assembly GCF_007565055.1 of Rhinopithecus roxellana. Lineage (NCBI taxonomy): Eukaryota > Metazoa > Chordata > Mammalia > Primates > Cercopithecidae > Rhinopithecus > Rhinopithecus roxellana. The sequence continues at coordinate 142,928,979 of NC_044558.1, read as the reverse complement.
GCCTAACAACTGCATGTGTCTTCTTGCAGCACATTTTACATTGGTCAGCATGGTAACACATCACATATTGTCTTGCTCCTAATCCTTCACTGTCTTACTTCCCTTATCTTTCACTTATGCTGTCCTGGTATTGTGCATCAATTAAAAACTATTACACTTAATCTGTGCTTCAGACTTTGTTTTCTAGGTAATCGAGGGTAGAGCAGATGTTGAAGCTCTTTCATAAATTTTCCATCAACGTAGTGTTATCTATGTCAGCCCTCTGCACGAGATACTACATGTTGAAGTGGCATTTTGATCCTTAGGTTACAAAAGTGACACAGTTTTGGAAGACAAAAAGAACTTTAAGATATTATCACTAAATCAACAGTGTAAAAATCGTCTGAGGCACTATTATAAAATAGTTTTTTTTTTTAATTTTTAATCATACTTTAAGTTCTAGGGTACATGTGTACAACGTGCAGGTTTGTTACATATGTATACTTGTGCCATGTTGTTGTGCTGCACCCATCAACTTGTCAGCACCCATTAACTCGTCATTTACATCAGGTATAACGCCCAATGGCATCCATCCCCCCCCCCCTTAATAGGCCCTGGTGTGTGATTGTGTGATGTTCCCCTTCCAGAGACCAAGTGATCTCATTGATCAATTCCCACCTATGAGTGAGAACATGCGGTGTTTGGTTTTCTGTTCTTGGGATAGTTTGCTGAGAATGATGGTTTTCAGCTGCATCGATGTCCCCACAAAGGACACGAACTCATCCTTTTTTATGGCTGCATAGCACTCCATGGTGTATATGTGCCACATTTTCTTAATCTAGTCTGTCACTGATAGACATTCGGGTTGATTCCAAGTCTTTGCTATTGTGAATAGTGCCGCAATAAACATACGTGTGCATGTGTCTTTATAGCAGCATGATTTATAATCCTTTGGGTATATAACCAGTAATGGAATGGCTGGATCATGTGGTATTTCTAGTTCCAGATCCTTGAGGAATCGCCATACTGTTTTCCACAATGGTTGAACCAATTTACAATCCCACCAACAGTGTAAAAGTGTTCCTATTTCTCCATATCCTCTCCAGCACCTGTTGTTTCCTGACTTTTTAATGATTGCCATTCTAACTGGTGTGAGATGGTATCTCATTGTGGCTTTGATTTGCATTTCTCTGATGGCCAGTGATGATGAGCATTTTTTCATGTATCTGTTGGCTCTATGTATGTCTTCTTTTGAGAAATGTCTGTTCATATCCTTTGCCCACTTTTTGATGGGGTTGTTTGTTTTTTTCTCATAAATTTGTTTGGGTTCTTTGTAGTTTCTGGATATTAGTCCTTTGTCAGATGAATAGATTGCAAAAATTTTCTCCCATTCTGTAGATTGCCTGTTCACTCTGATGGTAGTTTATTTTGCTGTGCAGAAGCTCTTTAGTTTAATTAGATCCCATTTGTCAATTTTGGCTTTTGTTGCCATTGCTTTTGGTGTTTTAGACATGAAGTCCTTGCCCATGCCTATGTCCTGAATGGTATTACCTAGGTTTTCTTTTAGGGTTTTTATGGTTTTAGGTCTAACGTTTAAGTCTCTAATCCATCTTGAATTAATTTTCGTATAAGAAGTAAGGAAAGGATCCAGTTTCAGCTTCTACTTATGGCTAGCCAATTTTCTCAGCACCATTTATGAAATAGGGAATCCTTTCCCCATTTCTTGTTTTTGTCAGGTTTGTCAAAGCTCAGATGATTGTAGATATGTGGTATTATTTCTGAGGGCTCTGTTCTGTTCCATTGGTCTATATCTCTGTTTCGGTACCAGTACCATGCTGTTTTGGTTACAGTAGCCTTGTAGTATAGTTTGAAGTCAGATAGTGTGATGCCTCCAGCTTTGTTCGTTTGACTTAGGATTGTCTTGGCAATGTGGGCTCTTTTCTGGTTCCATATGAACTTTAAAGCAGTTTTTTCCAATTCTGTGAAGAAAGTTATTAGTAGCTTGATGGGAATGGCATTGAATCTATAAATTACCTTGGGTAGTATGGCCATTTTCACGATACTGATTCTTCCTATCCATGAGCATGGTATGTTTTCCATTTGCTTGTGTCCTCTTTTATTTCACTGAGCAGTGGTTTGTAGTTCTCCTTGAAGAGGTCCTTTACATTCCTTGTAAGTTGGATTCCTGCGTATTTTATTCTCTTTGAAGCAATTGTGAATGGAAGTTCATTCATGATTTAGTGCTCTGTTTGTCTGTTATTGGTGTATAAGAATGCTTGTGATTTTTGCACATTAATTTTGTATCCTGAGACTTTGCTGAAGTTGCTTATCAGCTTAAGGAGATTTGGGGCTGAGACAATGGGGTTTCCTAAATATACAATCATGTCATCTGCAAACAGGGACAATCTGATTTCTTCTTTTCCTAACTGAATACCCTTTATTTCTTTCTATTGCCCAATTGCCCTAGCCAGAACTTCCAACACTATGTTGAACAGGAGTAGTGAGAGAGGGCATCCATGTCTTGTGCCAGTTTTCAAAGGGAATGCTTCCAGTTTTTGCCCATTCAGTATGATATTGGCTGTGGGTTTGTTGTAAGTAGCTCTTATTATTTTGAGATACGTTCCATCAATACCAAATTTATTGAGAGTTTTTAGCATGAAGGACTGTTGAATTTTGTCAAAGGCCTTTTCTGCATCTATTGAGATAATCATGTGGCTTTTGTCTTTGGTTCTGTTTATATGCTGGATTATGTTTATTGATTTACATATATTGAACTAGCCTTGCATCCCAGGGATGAAGCCCACTTGGTCATGGTGGATAAGCTTTTTGATGTGCTGCTGGATTTGGTTTGCCAGTATTTTATTTAGGATTTTTGCATCAATGTTCATCAGGGATATTGGTCTAAAATTCTCTTTTTTTGTTGTGTCTCTGCCAGGCTTTGGTATTAGGATGATGTTGGCCTCATAAAATGAGTTAGGGATGATTCCCTCTTTTTCTATTGATTGGAATAGTTTCAGAAGGAATGGTACCAGCTCCTCCTTGTACCTCCGGTAGAATTTGGCTGTGAATCCGTCTGGTCCTGGACTTTTATTGGTAGGTAGGCTATTAATTATTGCCTCAATTTCAGAGCCTGCTATTGGTCTATTCAGGGATTCAACTTCTTCGTGGTTTAGTCTTGGGAGAGTGTAAGTGTCCGGGAAATTATCCATTTCTTCTACGTTTTCTAATTTATTTGCATAGAGGTATTTATAGTATTCTCTGATGGTAGTTTGTATTTCTGTGGGGTCGGTGGTGATATCCCCTTTATCATTGTTTATTGCGTCTATTTGATTCTTCTCTTTTCTTCTTTATTAGTCTTGCTAGCGGTCTATCAATTTTTTTGATCATTTCAAAAAACCAGCTCCCGGATTCATTGCTCTTTTGGAGGCTTTTTTGTGTCTCTATCTCCTTCAGTTCTGCTCTGATCTTAGTTATTTCTTGCCTTCTGCTAGCTTTTGAATGTGTTTGCTCTTGCTTCTCTAGTTCTTTTAGTTGTGATGTTAGGGTGTCAATTTTAGATCTTTCCAGCTTTCTCTTATGGGCATTTAGTGCTATAAATTTCCCTCTACACACTGCTTTAAATGTGTCCCAGAGATTCTGGTATGTTGTATCTTTGTTCTCATTGGTTTCAAAGAACATCTTTATTTTGCCTTCATTTCGTTATGTACCCAGTAGTCATTCAGGAGCAGGTTGTTCAGTTTTTATGTAGTTGAGCGGTTTTGATTGATTTTCTTAGTCCTGAGTTCTAGTTTGATTGCACTGTGGTCTGAGACAGAGTTTGTTATAATTTCTGTTCTTTTACATTTGCTGAGGAGTGTTTTTACTTCCAACTATGTGGTCAATGTTGGAATAAGTGCAATGTGGTGCTGAGAAGAATGTATATTCTGTTGATTTGGGGTGGAGAGTTCTGTAGATGTCTATTAGGTCCACTTGGTGCAGAGTTGAGTTCAATTCCTGGATATCCTTGTTAACTTTCTGTCTCGTTGATCTGTCTAATGTTGACAGTGGGGTGTTGAAGTCTCTCATTATTATTGTATGGGAGTCTAAGTCTCTTTGTAAGTCTCTAAGGACTTGCTTTATAAATCTGGGTGCTCCTGTATTGGTCGCATATATATTTAGGATAGTTAGCTCTTCCTGTGGAATTGATCCCTTTACCATTATGTAATGGCCTTCTTTGTCTCTTTTGATCTTTGATGGTTTAAAGTCTGTTTTATCAGAGACTAGGATTGCAACCCCTGCCTTTTTTTGTTTTCCATTTGCTTGGTAGATCTTCCTCCATCCCTTTATTTTGAGCCTATGTGTGTCTCTGCATGTGAGATGGGTCTCCTGGATATAGCAAACTGATGGGCCTTGACTCTTTATCCAATTTGCCAGTCTGTGTCTTTTAATTGGACCATTTAGCCCATTTATATTTAAGGTTAATATTGTTACGTGTGAAATTGATCTTGTCATTATGATGTTAGCTGGTTATTTTGCTTGTTAGTTGATGCAGTTTCTTCCTAGCATTGACGGTCTCTACATTTTGGCATGTTTTTGCAGTGGCTGGTACCAATTGTTCCTTTCCACGTTTAGTGCCTCATTCAGGAGCTCTTGTAGGACAGGCCTGGTTTTGACAAAAATCTCTCAGCACTGCTTGTCTGTAGAGGATTTTATTTCTCCTTCACTTACGAAACTTAGTTTGGCTGGATATGAAATTCTGGGTTGGAAATTCTTTTCTTTAAGAATGTTGAATATTGGCCCCCACTCTCTTCTGGCTTGTAGAGTTTCTGCCGAGAGATCCGCTGTTAGTCTGATGGGCTTCCCTTTGTGAGTAACCCAACCTTTCTCTCTGGCTGCTCTTAACATTTTTTCCTTCATTTCAACTTTGGTGAATCTGACAATTATGTGTCTTGGAGTTGCTCTTCTTGAGGGGTATCTTTGTGGCGTTCTCTGTATTTCCTGAATTTGAATGTTGGCCTGCCTTAGTAGGTTGGGAAAGTTCTCCTGGATGATACCCTGAAGAGTGTTTTCCAACTTGGTTCCATTTTCCCCCTCACTTTCAGGCACAGCAATCAGACGTAGATTTGGTCTTTTCACATAATCCCATATTTCTTGGAGGCTTTGTTCATTTCTTTTTCCTTTTCTTTCTCTAGACTTCTCTTCTCGCTTCATTTCATTCATTTGATCTTCAATCATTGATACTCTTTCTTCCAGTTGATTGAGCTGGTTACTGAAGCTTGTGCATTTGTCATGTATTTCTCGTGTCATGGTTTTTATCTCTGTCAGTTCGTTTATGGCCTTCTCTGCATTGATTATTCTGGTTATCCATTCTTCCATTCTTTTTTCAAGATTTTTAGTTTCTTTGCACTGGGTACGTAGTTCCTCCTTTAGCTCTGAGAAGTTTGATGGACTGAAGCCTTCTCCTCTCAACTTGTCAAAGTCATTCTCCATCTAGCTTTGATCTGTTGCTGGCGATGAGCTGCATTCCTTTGAAGGGGGAGATGCACTCTGATTTTTTGAATTTCCAGCTTTTCTGCCCTGCTTTTTCCCCATCTTTGTGGTTTTATCTGCCTTTGGTCTTTGATGCTGGTGACGTACTGTTGAGATTTTGGTATGGGTGTCCTTTCTGTTTGTTGGTTTTCCTTCTAACAGTCAGGACCCTCAGCTGTAGGTCTGTTGGAGATTGCTTGAGGTCCACTCCAGACCTTGTTTGCCTGGGTATCAGCAGCAGAGGCTGCAGAAGATAGAGTATTGCTGAACAGCAAGTGCTGCTGATTCTTGCTCTGGAAGCTTCGTCTCAGTGGTGTACCCTGCAGTGTGAGGTGTGAGGTGTTGGTCTGCACCTAGTGGGGGATGTCTCCCAGTTAGGCTACTCAGGGGTCAGGGACCCACTTGAGCAGACAATCTGTCCATTCTCAGATCTCAACCTCCATGCTGGGAGATCCACTGCTCTCTTCAAAGCTGTCAGACAGCTGTCAGACTCCACCCAGAGGTGGAGTCTACAGAGACAGGCAGGCCTTCTTGAGCTGCAGTGGGCTCCACCCAGTTCGAGCTTCCCGGAGGCTTTGTTTACCTACTTAAGCCTCAGTAATGGCAGGCACCCCTCCCCCAGCCTCACTTTCGCCTTACAGTTAGATCTCAGACTGCTGTGCTAGCAATGAGGGAGGCTCTGTGGGTGTGGGACCCTCCAGCCAGGTGTGGGATATAATCTCCTGGTGTGCCATTTGCTAAGACCCTTGGTAAAACGCAGTATTAGGGTGGGAGTTACCCGATTTTCCAGGTGTTGTGTGTCTCAGTTTCCCTTGGCTAGGAAAAGGGATTCCCTTCCCCCTTGTGCTTCCCAGGTGAGGCGATGCCTCGCCCTGCTTCAGCTCTCGCTGGTTGGGCTGCACCAGCTGACCAGCACTGATTGTCCGGCACTCCCCAGTGAGATGAACTTGGTACCTCAGTTGAAAATGCAGAAACCACCCGTTTTCTGTGTTGCTTGCACTGGGAGCTGGAGGCTAGAGCTGTTCTATTCAGCCATCTTGCTCCCGACCCCTATAAAATAGATTTTTTTTGCAAGGTTTTCCTTCTTTGTATGTACTTTGATCAACCGTGACAACTCACTCCTCAGGTAATCATTAACTATTTCCTTTATCATCCTTACTTTATGATTTGGGTATGCAACATAATTCATTTTCAACATTTCTCCAAAGGGCTTGGGGTTTCAAAGGTATTAGCTTAACATTGCTTTCATAATATCTATCTAAAATTCTATCTTTGTATATATAATGTCCACACTTTTTTAACTCTTCTTTTGAAGTGAATGCAGCATTTATTTCCTAAATATTCCAGGTTTATCACCATTAAAAACTTGCCCGTGGTATAAATTGTTTGATTGCAACCTCACTATTAATGGAAGCTGTTTCAGCTGTGAGCGTTAAATTATGCAGTGTTGCATACTCTTAAATCTTTTTACCTACTGTGGACTTTTTTTTTTTTTTTTTTTTTTTTCATATTTTGGGTAAATGTAGTTAGTGATCATTGCATGGAGTCTAGAGGACAAAAGAAATAAAACTTGTTGAATGCATCCTATCTCCCATGTTCTCTGCAAGGCATGTTTGCTTTGTCTGACTTGACTTTTACTAAAAATCCATGAAGTAGATAATATCCTCCTACTTTATATATAAAAAGTCATGTGAACAGTAAGGGGTAGAGATAAGATTTTAACTCATCTATGCCAGATCTAGAGCCTCTTTCCATAATACTTTGCAGCCTTGGAAATCTTTGATATTTGGGTGTGTAGGTGATATCAGTTTCTACATTTTTGCAGACTTACTTTTTATTGATTGATTGATTGAGCCAGGGTCTTTCTCTGTCACCTAAGCTGGAGTGCAGTGGCATGATATGGCTCACTGCAGCCTCGACTTCCTGGGCTCAAGTGATCCTCCCACCTCGAGCCTGCTGAGGAGCGGGGACCACAGACACGTGCCATCATGTTTGGCTGATTTTTAATTTTTTTGTAGAGATGGGCTATGTTGCCCAGGCTGGTCTTGAACTCCTGGGCTCAAGTAATCCTCCTACCTCAGCCTCCCAAAATACTGGGGTTACAGGTGTGAGCCATCACATCTGGCCTGTGAACATACTTCTAAATTTAATTCCTTTCCTGAATGAATTCCCTCCTTCCTTGCCTTCTTTGATGACTATTAGTCCAACACACCAAGACATGTATCTGCTTTCCAAAACATAGTGTAACATGATTAAACTTTGTAAAATGAACAATATGTAGAAAAATCATTATGTGGTAAAGGTAGCACATACATGGCTAAGCTTCTGATTTGATGCATATGTTTACATTTCTATCTTCTTTCAGATGTAGAAATGTATGGCTATTCTAGACCTCTCAGGTTCACCTTCTTTCTTCACAGCCTTTCTCACTTTTTAGGAAACTGTTTTTTTTTTTTTCTTAAAATGTGGGGAAGAGTATTATAACAGGTTTACACAAAAGGAGCATGGGGAACCTGTTGAGACATGTCCTCTTGCCTGTAATCTTGCACAGTTTGAACATTTTCACTAGTGTGCCATATATATGTAATAAAGTTGATTTTTAATTTAGACAGTGAATTTTGTGTAAAAAAAAATGTTTGCAATTTATTTAGGAAATATACATGTTGTGAGAATCCAGATAGCAAGTGATCTCTGTATGTGTGAAGTGCTCCACCAGTTCTATGAACAAAAAACTATAAGAATATAGAGAAGTAATAATTCCTGCCTGACTGGGATATAGGAAGTAACACTGAGAGGCGGACTGCCAATGGGCTGACATGCTTGGAAAATCAGATAGAAGAGGTTTCACAGAAGGGTTGACATTTGAGTTCAGCATAGAAAAGGGGTAAGAAGTCATCCCTTTCTCTTTGAAGCAATCCCTGATTTCTCACCTAGCCTGAGGTTACTCATCTTCCTCTACCCTCTAATAGTGCCCCCTAATTTACCTTAACCATGATCAGCCTTGTCTTTTATACCTATCCTAGGACAATGCTTGGGGCAATATAAAGGTCAATATATTTGTTGAACTAGTTATTCAACATTTATTGAGCATTTGCTATATGCCAGATCCTATTCTAGGCTCTGGGAAATAGCAATGAACCAATCCCCAAAATCTCTGTCCTTATGATGCCTATATTTCCTTGGATTTGTTTTCATAATAAAATGATTATAACATTGAAAAAATATGAGCTGTAACAAGTCAGAAGACAAGTAAAATTTCAGACAATGACAAATCATGCAGAAAAATAAATCGGTAAAAGGTTAGAAAAGACCTGGGAGTGCTACCTTGGATGAATTTGTCAGGTAAGGTCTGGGGAGGGAGCATGTGAACAGAGCTGTGAATGAAGTGAGAGAGTGAGGTATGCGGCTACCTAGGGAAGAAAGTTCTACACAGAGGCCATGGCAAGTTCAAAGGCTGTGAGAGAGCAGGTATGTTTGATGTGTTGTAGAACAGAAAGGAAGAACAATGAGGTTGGAGAGGTAGCAAGACACCAGGTCGCATAGAGTTTTGTAGCCATGAATGAATGGTGGAAAGTGTAGGCAAGAAAGTATGATACTTTCTTGAAATGGTATGGCTATAGGAAAAAGTACAATTTTTCCTAGGAAATAGAGTTCAAAATCTTTAGCATAAAGTTCATGGCTCTCCTCAATTTCACCTTAACCAAGTGGGAGGCAATAGTATTTTTTAAAACTAGGTTGATTAGGAGGCCAATATGGTCATTTGCTTGAGCCCAAGAGTTTGAGACCAGCCTGGGCTCTGTGGCCAAATGTTGTCTTTACAAAGAATAAAAAAAGTCACACTGTGTGGTGGTGCGTGCCTGTAGTCCCAGCTAATGGGGAGGCTGAGATGGGAAGATCACCTGTGTCTGAGGAGACTGAGGCTTGCACCACTGCTCTCCAGCCAGGACAAGTGAGACCCTGCCTCAAAAAACCTAGGTTGAGGTGAAACTGGGGAAGGCCATGAACCTTATGCTAAAGATTTTGAATTCTGTTCTCTAGGAACTGTGTGACCTTTGAAGATTTCTGGGCTATGCTATAAGATTTGTGTTTAATAAAGGTATTATTAAGGGCCTCCTGTATATTACTGGTAGGACTGTAAGTTGGCACAATAATTTTGGAGTAATTTATCCAAATAGATAATTCTGCAGTAATCTATCAAATTTTAAAATGTATATATAGACATTTTATATACATTCACCTCTAGATTTTTACATTAAAATGTTTATGTAAAAATGCACAGATATTTGTGCAAGGATTGCCATTGCTTTGGCATTAGTAATAGAGACAATTAGAAAGAAATTAAATGTCCATTAATAGGAGACTAGTTAAATAATCATGGTACTTCAAACAATAGCCTACTATGTAGCCATTAAAAGAAGTGAGAGAGCTCTCAGCCTACTTATTTGGAAAGATGACCAGGACATATTGTTAACTGGAAAAATAAAATTATAAAAGTATATGCAAAACATTAATCCATTCATGAATGAAAAAATAGTATGTATATCTGTGTTTGTATTTGCATGATTACTGAATTTAAGAATAGACAATATCTTGATTAATTCTAGGGCAGGCTTGTCCAACCCATGACCCAGGGGCCACATGTGGCCCAGGATGGCTTTGAATGTGGCCCAGCACAAGTTTGTAAACTTTCTTAAAACGTTATAAGACTTTTTCTGAGATTTTTTTTTCAGATTATCAGCGATTGTTAGTGTTAGTGTATTTTGTGTGTGGCCCAAGACAATTCTTCTTCCAATGTGACCCAGGAAAGCCAAAAGACTGGACACTCATATTCCAGGGAGCTGTGTTTTGGCTGCAAGTGGTGTGGGGCTGAAGAGAAAAGGAAACATTTTACTTTACACTCTGTACTTTTGGGTCATATTTAAAGTTTTTAGAGCAAACATGTATTACTGTTTAAATTAACATTTTTAAAAAGAAGACTAAAAAGATGTTTTTATCCAAAGAAAAGCATTGATGACAATCCACTTGGAACACTGAAGCTTTTTCTGAAAGAACTAGCTTTGATAAAGAGTAATAAATTAAAAACCTATTCATATAAGGTCATCTGAAATGCTCATTTCCAATGAAATTAGTCTATCTAATTATCTGTTCCTGGTTCTAAGACAATGAAAACATTGCTTTAGGGAATTTTAAAAAATATCTGTACACTGAAATGCAATTTAAATGAGCTCATTGTATATTGTAATTCTCTGTGAACTTCAGTACTAATAACCCATATAATGTATTGGCCAGAATTAATGTATTTTCTACTGATTTAACATTGCTTTTCATCCTAGGGACATTATAATTCAAGGGGATTCTAATCAATAGTCAGTACTTCTGATGAATTTCTCCTCAGACAAAATCTAGAAAAGAACATGTACAGCATTACCAAATAAATATTTTGGAGTTTGGTTTTGCAATAACATTTTAATGATGTCACTAAAAATGTTAGTAATCAAGCAATAACAAATGCATTCAGATAATTAGTATCTTTGTATATTTTTTGTCTAGTCTTCTCGTATCTGTTATCTTGTTGGTCCATGTTTATGTATCTAATTTTGTTTCACTAACTAGATTTAAAGGACCTTGATGGAAAAGAGTGTGCAGTATTCTTCATAGCTACTAGCATGGGATGTACCCAGCAACTTGATGTGACCCTCATAGAAATTGAAACGACACTCTCAGAAGTGCATTATTTTTTTACTTCACTAGTATGTTAAAGTTGTGATATATTTTACATTTTCAGTCCTCTAAATGTGTCTCTGTGTCCCACAATAAATGTCATATAGACATTTGTTGTACAATCACAAGTCAGTGCAATATACAGATTTTGAGATCTGTCTCTATGTCATAAATTGAAGGCTGATTTGTATCACCTTCCCAGGTGATTGATTCTTTTGTGGGACAATCACTCCTGTCTATTCCTGACCTCCTGAACTCCTGTCCCTCACTGTCCTTACCCAGTGAGTCTAAATTCTATCTTTGCACATCGTAAACATCTCCTGGGATATGACCTTCTCTTGTGCCCTCTGTCTTTCATTGTGAGACTCATTGTGCATATAGGGCCCTAGCTAAATGGTTCTTTCACTATCCTGGGTGGGGAGAACACCCATCTGTCCATCTCTATGGCAGGCCCTGACACATCATGGGTATTTAATAAACACCTGAATGATGCTTGTACTTTTATGAAAGATAAGATGCCAGTCCCCAAACAAATCAGCAAATATTTATTAAATATACATGCTGTGCAGAGCTCTGGGCAAGATGCTATGAAAGGTATGAGGAAGTCTTTGATGCTAGATTCTTAAAAATCTAAATGATGAACCAAGTAAACACACAAATAGAATTACCTAGTAACCAGGTATATGAACACAGAAGCAATGCTGCAAAGAGGTCTATCATTAATTACTAGATTTGCTTTGTAGGACATGAGTGCTACAAGGATAAATTAGCTTCTGTGGCATGCAATGACTACATGGAGATGTGACCCTATCTTGAAGAGAAAGTTGGCTTTTTATGAGTGGAAAAGTAGTCCAAGGCTGAAGGGAAGAACCATAGAAATGAATGGGAGAGGGAGTAGTACCATCTGCCAGAGTAGTTTTCCTGCAGGCTAGTGTTCTTCACTTTTGGAAGGCTATGGGTACCTTTAAGAATGTGATAAGTACTTTGAATTCTCTTTCCAGACAAACCATATAGAAACAAATGCGTCCGGGAACAGTGGCCCACGCCTATAATCCCAGCCCTTTGGGAGGCCGAGGAGGGCAGATCACAAAGTTAAGAGATCGAGACCATCCTGGCCAACATGGTGAAACCCCATCTGTACTAAAAATATAAAAATTAGCCAGACGTGGTGATGCGCTCCTGTAGTTCCAGCTATTCGGGATGCTGAGGCAGAAGAATCACTTGAACCTGGGAGGCTGAGGTTGCAGTGAGCCGAGATTATGCCACTGCACTCCAGTCTGGCAACAGAGTGAGACTCTGTCTCAGACAACAAACAAACAAACAAACAAAAACCAAACGCAAACTTTTATATACATGTGCAGGCATTTATGTATATGCAGTTTACCTATGGGTATCAGAAAGAATCTCAGTGAGGTTCATAGATCTCTTCTCTTAAAAACAACATTTCAACAGAGATAAACAAGAAGAGTTACAGATTTTGAAAAGTTTTAGAAAACGGACAAGATCCGCTCCAAGATGACCGAATAGGAACAGCTCCAGCCTCCAGCTGCCAGAGTGAGTGACACAGAAGACAGGTGATTTCTGCATTGCCAACTGAGGTAGGATGTTCATCTCACTGGGGTGTGTGGGACAGTGGATGCAAGACAGTGGGTGCAGCCCAATGAGCGAGAGCCAAAGCAGGGCGAGGCATCACCTCACCCCGGAAGCACAAGGCGGAAGGGAATTCCCTTTCCTAACCAAGGGAAACAATGACACACAACACCTGGAAAATTGGGTCACTCCCACCCTATACTGCGCTTAACCAAGGGTCTTAGCAAATGGCACACCAGGAGATTATATCCTGTGCCTGGCTCAGAGGGTCGCACACCCACAGAGCCTCCTCATTGCTAGCACAGCAGTCTGAGATCTAACTGCAAGGCAGCAGGGGAGGCTGTGGGAGGGGTGCCTGCCATTACTGAGGCTTAAGGAGGTAACAAAGCCTCCCGGAAGCTCGAACTGGGTGGAGCCCACTGCAGCTCAAGGAGAACTGCCTGCCTCTGTAGACTCCACCTCTGGGGACAGGACATAGCCAAGCAAAAGGCAGCAGAAACCTCTGCAGATGTAAATGCCCCTGTCTGACAGCTTTGAAGAGAGTAGTGGTTTTCCCAGCACGGAGTTTGAGATCTGAGTACAGACACGACTGTCTGCTCAAGTCGGCCCCTGACCCCCAAGTAGCCTAACTGGGAGACATCCCCCAGTAGGGGCAGACTGACACCTCACACCTCACATGGCCAGGTACACCTCTGAGACAAAGCTTCCAGAGGAATGATCAGAGAGCAGCATTTGCTGTTCAGCAATATTCACTCTTCTGCAGCCTCCACTGCTGATACCCAGGAAAACAGGGTCGGGAGTGGACCTTAAGCAAACTCCAACAGACCTGCAGCTGAGGGTCCTGACTGTTAGAAGGAAAAATAACAAACAGAAAGGACATCCACACCAAAACTCCATCTGTGCGTCACCATCATCAAAGACCAAAGGTAGATAAAAACCACAAAGATGGGGGAAAGAGCAGTACAGAAAAGCTGGAAATTCTAAAAATCAGCATGCCTCTCCCCCTCCAAAGGAATGCAGCTCCTTGCCAGCAACGGAACAAAGCTGGACGGAGAATGGCTTTGACAAGTTGAGAGAAGAAGACTTCAGATAATCAAACGTCTCTGAGCTAAAGGAGGAA
>NC_044558.1:142862492-142914961 GCF_007565055.1 Rhinopithecus roxellana | reverse complement strand
CAAAGAAAGCAGTTTCCTAACACTCTTTTGGCGTGGGAATCGCAAAAGTGATATTGGGAGCTATTGGGGCCCATGGTATAAAGGAAGGAAATTCCTCAACATTAATAACTAAGAGAAGAAAGCTTTCTGAGAAACGCATTTCCAGGTGTGATGTGAATGCCAACTCAAGAGTTACACGGTTTATCTTCTAGTGAATCAGTTTGTTAGCACATTTTTCTGAGGAAATCTGCAATTAGATACTTCATAGCGAATGAACATAACCAGTGACAACTGGATATCCACATGAAAAACTAGAAAGAAGCTTTTTTCTATAGACAACTTCTTGGTTGATCTTGTGGTGACTTCATCTCACCAGCAGTAACTTATGTTCGTGGAGCAGTGCATATTTAACCACTGTCTCTTGCGAATCTCGAGAGAAGGGCATTTTCTTTGGATCATATGAGCCTAAGCTGATTGCTAACAGGCAATATTTCCATCCGCTTCAACCGTAATGAAAGAAGCTTTCTGAGAAACTTCTTCTGCTCTGGGAGTTCCATCCACAGATTCACACCTCTTGCCTCAAGAAGCAGTGCTAACACTACTTTCGTGGGAATCTGCCAAAGTGGATCTAGGCAGAGGTTGTAACTCTGTGAGATGAACTCAGATCAGAAAGAAGTTTCTGAGAAAGCTTCTTCAGTTTTGAACGGATGAAATTTCCTTTATCAGCGTAGGCCTCAATGTGATCCAAAGAAGCCCTTCTCAGATCCTCAAAGACAGTGTTAACGGACTGCTCCATGAAAACATAAGTGTAACTCTGTGAGATGAATTCACCACATCACCAAGAAGTTTCTAAGAAAGCTTCTTTCTAGTTTTCATCTCTGGATATTTCATTTGTCACTGTATGTTCTTGCGCTATGAAGTATAATTGCAGATTTCCAGAAAACTGTGCTAACAAACTGATCACTGAAGAGAAACGTGTAACTCTGTGGGTTGCATTCACACTTGGCAATGCAGTTCTCAGAAAGCTTCTTTTAGTTATTATGTGAGGATATTTCCTTATACCATGGGCCCCAATAGGCTCCCAAATATCACTTTGCAGATTCCACGAAAAGAGTGTTAGCAACTGCTTCTTGAGGCAGAGGTTGTAACTCTGTGAGATGAACTCACAGATCAGAAAGAAGTTTCTCAGAAAGCTTTCACGTTTTGAACGGATGAAATTTCCTTTATCAGCTTAGGCCTCAATATGATCCAAAGAAGCCCTTCTCAGATTCCTCAAAGACAGTGTTAATGACTGCTCCACGAACATAAGTGTAACTCTGTGAGATGAATTCACACTCACCAAGAAGTTCTAAGAAAGCTTCTTTCTAGTTTTCATCTGTGGATATTTCCTTGTCACTGTAATGTTCATTGCGCTATGAAGTATCTAATTGCAGATTTCCAGAAAACTGTGCTAACAAACTGATCACTGAAGAGAAACGTGTAACTCTGTGAGTTGCATTCACACACGGCAATGCAGTTTCTCAGAAAGCTTCTCCTTAGTTATTATGTGAGGATTTCCTTTATTACCATGGGCCCCAATAGGCTCCCAAATATCACTTTGCAGATTCCACGAAAAGAGTGTTAGAAACTGCTTCTTGAGGCAGAGGTTGTAACTCTGTGAGATGAACTCACAGATCAGAAAGAAGTTTCTCAGAAAGCTTCCTTCACGTTTTGAACGGATGAAATTTCCTTTATCAGCGTAGGCCTCAATGTGATCCAAAGAAGCCCTTCTCATATTCCTCAAAGACAGTGTTAATGGACTGCTCCACGAAACATAAGTGTAACTATGTGAGATGAATTCACACATCACCAAGAAGTTTCTAAGAAGGCTTCTTTCTAGTTTTCATTTGTGGATATTTCATTTGTCACTGTAATGTTCATTGCGCTATGAAGTATCTAATTGCCGATTCCAGAAAACTGTGCTAACAAACTGATCACTGAAGAGAAAGTGTAACTCTGTGGTTGCATTCCACACATGGCAATGCAGTTTCTCAGAAAGCTTCTCTTAGTTTATTATGTGAGGATATTTCCCTTTATCACCATGGGCCCCAATAGGCTCCCAAATATCACTTTGCAGATTCCACGAAAAGAGTGTTAGCAAACTGCTTCTTGAGGCAGAGGTTGTAACTCTGTGAGATGAACTCACAGATCAGAAAGAAGTTTCTCAGAAAGCTTCTTTCTCATTTTATTGGAGATGTTCCATTGGCCCCATTGTTTTCAAAGGGATCGGGAATATCTGTTCTCAGATTCCACACAAATAGGCCTAGGCCACGGCCCCACGAAATACCGCTGCAACTTAGTGAGTTGAATTCACACATCACATAGCGTTTCTCAGAAAGCTTCTTTCTTTAGTAAGACGAGGTTATTTGTGGTTGGAGCGCCACCGTGTGTCCTATTGCAGATTCTGCGAAAATTCTGCTAGCGAGTTTCTCAGTGGAAACAATGATGGACATCTGTGGGCTGAATTCACCCACAACAAAGAAGTTTTGAGAAGCCTTCTCTGCAGGTTTCTCTGAGGATAGTTCCTTATTCAGCATGCGATTCAACGATATCCAAGACATCACATCTGAGATTCCTCAAAATGAGTGCTAGGAAACTCCCCCGAGAACGGTGATAGAACACTGTGAAATGAATTCACATATCACAAAGCAGTTCTCACAAAGCTTGGTTCCGCTTCTCTTGAAGGATATTCCTTTCTCCTTCTATTCTTCAAAGCTATCTGAAATATCACTTCTCAGAATCCACGGAAACAGTCCAAAGAAACGGCTCCAAAGAACACTGGCGTAAGTCCTGTGAGTTGCATTCACACATGGCAATGCAGTTTCTCAGAAAGCTTCTCTTAGTTATTATGTGAGGATATTTCCTTTATCACCATGGGCCCCAATAGGCTCCCAAATATCACTTTGCAGATTCCACGAAAAGAGTGTTAGCAAACTGCTTCTTGAGGCAGAGGCTTGTAACTCTGTGAGATGAACTCACAGATAAGAAAGAAGTTTCTCAGAAAGCTTCTTTCACGTTTTGAACGGATGAAATTTCCTTTATCAGCTTAGGCCTCAATAGTGATCCAAAGAAGCCCTTCTCAGATTACTCAAAGACAGTGTTAATGCAACTGCTCCACGAAACATAAGTGTAACTCTGTGAGATGAATTCACACATCACCAAGAAGTTTCTAAGAAAGCTTCTTTCTAGTTTTCATCTCTGGGATATTTCATTGTCACTGTTATGTTCATTGCGCTATGAAGTATCTAATTGCAGATTTCCAGAAAACTGTGCTAACAAACTGATCACCTGAAGAGAAACGTGTAACTCTGTGAGTTGCAATTCACACACGGCAATGCAGTTTCTCAGAAAGCTTCTCCTTAGTTATTATGTGAGGATATTTCCTTTATTACCATGGGCCCCCAATAGGCTCCCAAATATCACTTTGCAGATTCCACGAAAAGAGTGTTAGGAAACTGCTTCTTGAGGCAGAGGTTGTAACTCTGTGAGATGAACTCACAGATCAGAAAGAAGTTTCTCGAGAAAGCTTCCTTCACGTTTTGAACGGATGAAATTTCCTTTATCAGCGTAGGCCTCAATGTGATCCAAAGAAGCCCTTCTCGATTTCCTCAAAGACAGTGTTAATGGAGCTGCTCCACGAGACATAAGTGTAACTCTGTGAGATGAATTCACACATCACCAAGAAGTTTCTAAGAAAGCTTCTTTCTAGTTTTCATTGTGGATATTTCATTTGTCACTGTAATGTTCATTGCGCTATGAAGTATCTAATTGCAGATTTCCAGAAAACTGTGCTAACAAACTGATCACTGAAGAGAACCGTGTACTCTGTGAGTTGCATTCACCACATGGCAATGCAGTTTCTCAGAAAGCTTCTCTTTAGTTATTATGTGAGGATATTTCCTTTATCACCCATGGGCCCCCAATAGGCTCCCAAATATCCTTTGCAGATTCCCACGAAAAGAGTGTTAGCAAACTGCGTCTTGAGGCAGAGGTTGTAACTCTGTGAGATGAACTCACAGATCAGAAAGAAGTTTCTCAGAAAGCTTCTTTCTCATTTTTATTGGAAGATGTTTCCATTGGCCCCATTGTTTTCAAAGGGATCGGGAATATCTGTCTCAGATTCCACACAAATAGGCCTAGGCCACGGCCCCACGAAATACCGCTGCAACTTAGTGAGTTGAATTCACCACATCACATAGCGTTTCTCAGAAAGCTTCTTTCTTTAGTAAGACGAGGTTATTTGTGGTCTTGGAGCGCCACCGTGTGTCCTATTGCAGATTCTGCGAAAATTCTGCTAGCGAGTTTCTCAGTGGAAACAATGATGGACATCTGTGGGCTGAATTCACCCACAACAAAGAAGTTTTTGAGAAGCCTTCTCTGCAGGTTTCTCTGAGGATAGTTCCTTATTCAGCATGCGATTCAACGATATCCAAGACATCACATCTGAGATTCCTCAAAATGAGTGCTAGGAAACCCCCCCGAGAACGGGTGATAGAACACTGTGAAATGAATTCACATATCACAAAGCAGTTTCTCACAAAGCTTGGTTCCGCTTTCTCTTGAAGGATATTTCCTTTCTCCTTCTATTCTTCAAAGCTATCTGAAATATCACTTCTCAGAATCCACGGAAACAGTCCAAAGAAACGGCTCCAAAGAACACTGGCGTAAGTCTGTGAGTTGCATTCACACATGGCAATGCAGTTTCTCAGAAAGCTTCTCTTTAGTTATTATGTGAGGATATTTCCTTTATCACCATGGGCCCCAATAGGCTCCCAAATATCACTTTGCAGATTCCACGAAAAGAGTGTTAGCAAACTGCTTCTTGAGGCAGAGGTTGTAACTCTGTGAGATGAACTCACAGATCAGAAAGAAGTTTCTCAGAAAGCTTCTTTCACGGTTTGAACGGATGAAATTTCCTTTATCAGCGTAGGCCTCAATAGTGATCCAAAGAAGCCCTTCTCAGAT
Source organism: Rhinopithecus roxellana (assembly GCF_007565055.1). Taxonomy (NCBI): domain Eukaryota; kingdom Metazoa; phylum Chordata; class Mammalia; order Primates; family Cercopithecidae; genus Rhinopithecus; species Rhinopithecus roxellana. The sequence goes on along the minus strand of NC_044558.1, from coordinate 142,909,978 downwards.
TCCTCAAAGACAGTGTTAATGACTGCTCCACGAAACATAAGTGTAACTCTGTGAGATGAATTCACACATCACCAAGAAGTTTCTAAGAAAGCTTCTTTCTAGTTTTCATCTGTGGATATTTCATTTGTCACTGTTATGTTCATTGCGCTATGAAGTATCTAATTGCAGATTTCCAGAAAACTGTGCTAACAAACTGATCACTGAAGAGAAACGTGTAACTCTGTGAGTTGCATTCACACATGGCAATGCAGTTTCTCAGAAAGCTTCTCTTTAGTTATTATGTGAGGATATTTCCTTTATCACCATGGGCCCCAATAGGCTCCCAAATATCACTTTGCAGATTCCACGAAAAGAGTGTTAGCAAACTGCTTCTTGAGGCAGAGGTTGTAACTCTGTGAGATGAACTCACAGATCAGAAAGAAGTTTCTCAGAAAGCTTCTTTCACGGTTTGAACGGATGAAATTTCCTTTATCAGCGTAGGCCTCAATGTGATCCTAAAGAAGCCCTTCTCAGATTCCTCAAAGACAGTGTTAATGGACTGCTCCACGAAACATAAGTGTAACTCTGTGAGATGAATTCACACATCACCAAGAAGTTTCTAAGAAAGCTTCTTTCTAGTTTTCATCTCTGGATATTTCCTTTGTCACTGTAATGTTCATTGCGCTATGAAGTATCTAATTGCAGATTTCCAGAAAACTGTGCTAACAAACTGATCACTGAAGAGAAACGTGTAACTCTGTGGGTTGCATTCACACTTGGCAATGCAGTTTCTCAGAAAGCTTCTCTTTAGTTATTATGTGAGGATATTTCCTTTATACCATGGGCCCAATAGGCTCCCAAATATCACTTTGCAGATTCCACGAAAAGAGTGTTAGCAAACTGCTTCTTGAGGCAGAGGTTGTAACTCTGTGAGATGAACTCACAGATCAGAAAGAAGTTTCTCAGAAAGCTTCTTTCACGTTTTGAACGGATGAAATTTCCTTTATCAGCGTAGGCCTCAATATGATCCAAAGAAGCCCTTCTCAGATTCCTCAAAGACAGTGTTAATGGACTGCTCCACGAAACATAAGTGTAACTCTGTGAGATGAATTCACACATCACCAAGAAGTTTCTAAGAAAGCTTCTTTCTAGTTTTCATCTCTGGATATTTCCTTTGTCACTGTAATGTTCATTGCGCTATGAAGTATCTAATTGCAGATTTCCAGAAAACTGTGCTAACAAACTGATCACTGAAGAGAAACGTGTAACTCTGTGGGTTGCATTCACACATTGGCAATGCAGTTTCTCAGAAAGCTTCTCTTTAGTTATTATGTGAGGATATTTCCTTTATCACCATGGGCCCCAATAGGCTCCCAAATATCACTTTGCAGATTCCACGAAAAGAGTGTTAGCAAACTGCTTCTTGAGGCAGAGGTTGTAACTCTGTGAGATGAACTCACAGATCAGAAAGAAGTTTCTCAGAAAGCTTCTTTCACGTTTTGAACGGATGAAATTTCCTTTATCAGCGTAGGCCTCAATATGATCCAAAGAAGCCCTTCTCAGATTCCTCAAAGACAGTGTTAACGGACTGCTCCACGAAACATAAGTGTAACTCTGTGAGATGAATTCACACATCACCAAGAAGTTTCTAAGAAAGCTTCTTTCTAGTTTTCATCTCTGGATATTTCCTTTGTCACTGTAATGTTCATTGCGCTATGAAGTATCTAATTGCAGATTTCCAGAAAACTGTGCTAACAAACTGATCACTGAAGAGAAACGTGTAACTCTGTGGGTTGCATTCACACATTGGCAATGCAGTTTCTCAGAAAGCTTCTCTTTAGTTATTATGTGAGGATATTTCCTTTATCACCATGGGCCCCAATAGGCTCCCAAATATCACTTTGCAGATTCCACGAAAAGAGTGTTAGCAAACTGCTTCTTGAGGCAGAGGTTGTAACTCTGTGAGATGAACTCACAGATCAGAAAGAAGTTTCTCAGAAAGCTTCTTTCACGTTTTGAACGGATGAAATTTCCTTTATCAGCGTAGGCCTCAATAGTGATCTAAAGAAGCCCTTCTCAGATTCCTCAAAGACAGTGTTAACGGACTGCTCCACGAAACATAAGTGTAACTCTGTGAGATGAATTCACACATCACCAAGAAGTTTCTAAGAAAGCTTCTTTCTAGTTTTCATCTCTGGATATTTCCTTTGTCACTGTAATGTTCATTGCGCTATGAAGTATCTAATTGCAGATTTCCAGAAAACTGTGCTAACAAACTGATCACTGAAGAGAAACGTGTAACTCTGTGAGGTTGCATTCACACTGGCAATGCAGTTTCTCAGAAAGCTTCTCTTTAGTTATTATGTGAGGATATTTCCTTTATCACCATGGGCCCCAATAGGCTCCCAAATATCACTTTGCAGATTCCACGAAAAGAGTGTTAGCAAACTGCTTCTTGAGGCAGAGGTTGTAACTCTGTGAGATGAACTCACAGATCAGAAAGAAGTTTCTCAGAAAGCTTCTTTCACGTTTTGAACGGATGAAATTTCCTTTATCAGCGTAGGCCTCAATATGATCCAAAGAAGCCCTTCTCAGATTCCTCAAAGACAGTGTTAATGGACTGCTCCACGAAACATAAGTGTAACTCTGTGAGATGAATTCACACATCACCAAGAAGTTTCTAAGAAAGCTTCTTTCTAGTTTTCATCTGTGGATATTTCATTTGTCACTGTAATGTTCATTGCGCTATGAAGTATCTAATTGCAGATTTCCAGAAAACTGTGCTAACAAACTGATCACTGAAGAGAAACGTGTAACTCTGTGGGTTGCATTCACACATTGGCAATGCAGTTTCTCAGAAAGCTTCTCTTTAGTTATTATGTGAGGATATTTCCTTTATCACCATGGGCCCCAATAGGCTCCCAAATATCACTTTGCAGATTCCACGAAAAGAGTGTTAGCAAACTGCTTCTTGAGGCAGAGGTTGTAACTCTGTGAGATGAACTCACAGATCAGAAAGAAGTTTCTCAGAAAGCTTCTTTCACGTTTTGAACGGATGAAATTTCCTTTATCAGCGTAGGCCTCAATAGTGATCCAAAGAAGCCCTTCTCAGATTCCTCAAAGACAGTGTTAATGGACTGCTCCACGAAACATAAGTGTAACTCTGTGAGATGAATTCACACATCACCAAGAAGTTTCTAAGAAAGCTTCTTTCTAGTTTTCATCTCTGGATATTTCCTTTGTCACTGTAATGTTCATTGCGCTATGAAGTATCTAATTGCAGATTTCCAGAAAACTGTGCTAACAAACTGATCACTGAAGAGAAACGTGTAACTCTGTGGGTTGCATTCACACTTGGCAATGCAGTTTCTCAGAAAGCTTCTCTTTAGTTATTATGTGAGGATATTTCCTTTATAACCATGGGCCCCAATAGGCTCCCAAATATCACTTTGCAGATTCCACGAAAAGAGTGTTAGCAAACTGCTTCTTGAGGCAGAGGTTGTAACTCTGTGAGATGAACTCACAGATCAGAAAGAAGTTTCTCAGAAAGCTTCTTTCACGTTTTGAACGGATGAAATTTCCTTTATCAGCGTAGGCCTCAATATGATCCAAAGAAGCCCTTCTCAGATTCCTCAAAGACAGTGTTAATGCACTGCTCCACGAAACATAAGTGTAACTCTGTGAGATGAATTCACACATCACCAAGAAGTTTCTAAGAAAGCTTCTTTCTAGTTTTCATCTGTGGATATTTCCATTTGTCACTGTTATGTTCATTGCGCTATGAAGTATCTAATTGCAGATTTCCAGAAAACTGTGCTAACAAACTGATCACATGAAGAGAAACGTGTAACTCTGTGAGTTGCATTCACACATGGCAATGCAGTTTCTCAGAAAGCTTCTCTTTAGTTATTATGTGAGGATATTTCCTTTATCACCATGGGCCCCAATAGGCTCCCAAATATCACTTTGCAGATTCCACGAAAAGAGTGTTAGCAAACTGCTTCTTGAGGCAGAGGTTGTAACTCTGTGAGATGAACTCACAGATCAGAAAGAAGTTTCTCAGAAAGCTTCTTTCACGGTTTGAACGGATGAAATTTCCTTTATCAGCGTAGGCCTCAAAGTGGTCTAAAGAAGCCCTTCTCAGAATCCTCAAAGACAGTGTTAACGGACTGCTCCACGAAACATAAGTGTAACTCTGTGAGATGAATTCACACATCACCAAGAAGTTTCTAAGAAAGCTTCTTTCTAGTTTTCATCTCTGGATATTTCCTTTGTCACTGTAATGTTCATTGCGCTATGAAGTATCTAATTGCAGATTTCCAGAAAACTGTGCTAACAAACTGATCACTGAAGAGAAACGTGTAACTCTGTGGGTTGCATTCACACTTGGCAATGCAGTTTCTCAGAAAGCTTCTCTTTAGTTATTATGTGAGGATATTTCCTTTATAACCATGGGCCCCAATAGGCTCCCAAATATCACTTTGCAGATTCCACGAAAAGAGTGTTAGCAAACTGCTTCTTGAGGCAGAGGTTGTAACTCTGTGAGATGAACTCACAGATCAGAAAGAAGTTTCTCAGAAAGCTTCTTTCACGTTTTGAACGGATGAAATTTCCTTTATCAGCGTAGGCCTCAATATGATCCAAAGAAGCCCTTCTCAGATTCCTCAAAGACAGTGTTAATGGACTGCTCCACGAAACATAAGTGTAACTCTGTGAGATGAATTCACACATCACCAAGAAGTTTCTAAGAAAGCTTCTTTCTAGTTTTCATCTGTGGATATTTCCTTTGTCACTGTAATGTTCATTGCGCTATGAAGTATCTAATTGCAGATTTCCAGAAAACTGTGCTAACAAACTGATCACTGAAGAGAAACGTGTAACTCTGTGAGTTGCATTCACACATGGCAATGCAGTTTCTCAGAAAGCTTCTCTTTAGTTATTATGTGAGGATATTTCCTTTATCACCATGGGCCCCAATAGGCTCTCAAATATCACTTTGCAGATTCCATGAAAAGAGTGTTAGCAAACTGCTTCTTGAGGCAGAGGTTGTAACTCTGTGAGATGAACTCACAGATCAGAAAGAAGTTTCTCAGAAAGCTTCTTTCACGGTTTGAACGGATGAAATTTCCTTTATCAGCGTAGGCCTCAATGTGATCCAAAGAAGCCCTTCTCAGATTCCTCAAAGACAGTGTTAATGGACTGCTCCACGAAACATAAGTGTAACTCTGTGAGATGAATTCACACATCACCAAGAAGTTTCTAAGAAAGCTTCTTTCTAGTTTTCATCTCTGGATATTTCATTTGTCACTGTAATGTTCATTGCGCTATGAAGTATCTAATTGCAGATTTCCAGAAAACTGTGCTAACAAACTGATCACTGAAGAGAAACGTGTAACTCTGTGGGTTGCATTCACACTTGGCAATGCAGTTTCTCAGAAAGCTTCTCTTTAGTTATTATGTGAGGATATTTCCTTTATTACCATGGGCCCCAATAGGCTCCCAAATATCACTTTGCAGATTCCACGAAAAGAGTGTTAGCAAACTGCTTCTTGAGGCAGAGGTTGTAACTCTGTGAGATGAACTCACAGATCAGAAAGAAGTTTCTCAGAAAGCTTCTTTCTCATTTTTATTGGAAGATGTTTCCATTGGCCCCATTGTTTTCAAAGGGATCGGGAATATCTGTTCTCAGATTCCACACAAATAGGCCTAGGCCACGGCCCCACGAAATACCGCTGCAACTTAGTGAGTTGAATTCACACATCACATAGCGTTTCTCAGAAAGCTTCTTTCTTTAGTAAGACGAGGTTATTTGTGGTCTTGGAGCGCCACCGTGTGTCCTATTGCAGATTCTGCGAAAATTCTGCTAGCGAGTTTCTCAGTGGAAACAATGATGGACATCTGTGGGCTGAATTCACCCACAACAAAGAAGTTTTTGAGAAGCCTTCTCTGCAGGTTTCTCTGAGGATAGTTCCTTATTCAGCATGCGATTCAACGATATCCAAGACATCACATCTGAGATTCCTCAAAATGAGTGCTAGGAAACTCCCCCGAGAACGGGTGATAGAACACTGTGAAATGAATTCACATATCACAAAGCAGTTTCTCACAAAGCTTGGTTCCGCTTTCTCTTGAAGGATATTTCCTTTCTCCTTCTATTCTTCAAAGCTATCTGAAATATCACTTCTCAGAATCCACGGAAACAGTCCAAAGAAACGGCTCCAAAGAACACTGGCGTAAGTCTGTGAGTTGCATTCACACATGGCAATGCAGTTTCTCAGAAAGCTTCTCTTTAGTTATTATGTGAGGATATTTCCTTTATTACCATGGGCCCCAATAGGCTCCCAAATATCACTTTGCAGATTCCACGAAAAGAGTGTTAGCAAACTGCTTCTTGAGGCAGAGGTTGTAACTCTGTGAGATGAACTCACAGATCAGAAAGAAGTTTCTCAGAAAGCTTCTTTCACGGTTTGAACGGATGAAATTTCCTTTATCAGCGTAGGCCTCAATGTGATCCAAAGAAGCCCTTCTCAGATTCCTCAAAGACAGTGTTAATGGACTGCTCCACGAAACATAAGTGTAACTCTGTGAGATGAATTCACACATCACCAAGAAGTTTCTAAGAAAGCTTCTTTCTAGTTTTCATCTCTGGATATTTCCTTTGTCACTGTAATGTTCATTGCGCTATGAAGTATCTAATTGCAGATTTCCAGAAAACTGTGCTAACAAACTGATCACTGAAGAGAAACGTGTAACTCTGTGGGTTGCATTCACACTTGGCAATGCAGTTTCTCAGAAAGCTTCTCTTTAGTTATTATGTGAGGATATTTCCTTTATTACCATGGGCCCCAATAGGCTCCCAAATATCACTTTGCAGATTCCACGAAAAGAGTGTTAGCAAACTGCTTCTTGAGGCAGAGGTTGTAACTCTGTGAGATGAACTCACAGATCAGAAAGAAGTTTCTCAGAAAGCTTCTTTCACGGTTTGAACGGATGAAATTTCCTTTATCAGCGTAGGCCTCAATATGATCCAAAGAAGCCCTTCTCAGATTCCTCAAAGACAGTGTTAATGGACTGCTCCACGAAACATAAGTGTAACTCTGTGAGATGAATTCACACATCACCAAGAAGTTTCTAAGAAAGCTTCTTTCTAGTTTTCATCTGTGGATATTTCCTTTGTCACTGTAATGTTCATTGCGCTATGAAGTATCTAATTGCAGATTTCCAGAAAACTGTGCTAACAAACTGATCACTGAAGAGATAGTGTAACTCTGTGAGTTGCATTCACACATGGCAATGCAGTTTCTCAGAAAGCTTCTCTTTAGTTATTATGTGAGGATATTTCCTTTATCACCATGGGCCCCAATAGGCTCCCAAATATCACTTTGCAGATTCCACGAAAAGAGTGTTAGCAAACTGCTTCTTGAGGCAGAGGTTGTAACTCTGTGAGATGAACTCACAGATCAGAAAGAAGTTTCTCAGAAAGCTTCTTTCACGGTTTGAACGGATGAAATTTCCTTTATCAGCGTAGGCCTCAATAGTGATCCAAAGAAGCCCTTCTCAGATTCCTCAAAGACAGTGTTAATGGACTGCTCCACGAAACATAAGTGTAACTCTGTGAGATGAATTCACACATCACCAAGAAGTTTCTAAGAAAGCTTCTTTCTAGTTTTCATCTCTGGATATTTCCTTTGTCACTGTAATGTTCATTGCGCTATGAAGTATCTAATTGCAGATTTCCAGAAAACTGTGCTAACAAACTGATCACTGAAGAGAAACGTGTAACTCTGTGGGTTGCATTCACACTTGGCAATGCAGTTTCTCAGAAAGCTTCTCTTTAGTTATTATGTGAGGATATTTCCTTTATCACCATGGGCCCCAATAGGCTCCCAAATATCACTTTGCAGATTCCACGAAAAGAGTGTTAGCAAACTGCTTCTTGAGGCAGAGGTTGTAACTCTGTGAGATGAACTCACAGATCAGAAAGAAGTTTCTCAGAAAGCTTCTTTCACGGTTTGAACGGATGAAATTTCCTTTATCAGCGTAGGCCTCAATAGTGATCCAAAGAAGCCCTTCTCAGATTCCTCAAAGACAGTGTTAATGGACTGCTCCACGAAACATAAGTGTAACTCTGTGAGATGAATTCACACATCACCAAGAAGTTTCTAAGAAAGCTTCTTTCTAGTTTTCATCTCTGGATATTTCCTTTGTCACTGTAATGTTCATTGCGCTATGAAGTATCTAATTGCAGATTTCCAGAAAACTGTGCTAACAAACTGATCACTGAAGAGAAACGTGTAACTCTGTGGGTTGCATTCACACTTGGCAATGCAGTTTCTCAGAAAGCTTCTCTTTAGTTATTATGTGAGGATATTTCCTTTATTACCATGGGCCCCAATAGGCTCCCAAATATCACTTTGCAGATTCCACGAAAAGAGTGTTAGCAAACTGCTTCTTGAGGCAGAGGTTGTAACTCTGTGAGATGAACTCACAGATCAGAAAGAAGTTTCTCAGAAAGCTTCTTTCTCATTTTTATTGGAAGATGTTTCCATTGGCCCCATTGTTTTCAAAGGGATCGGGAATATCTGTTCTCAGATTCCACACAAATAGGCCTAGGCCACGGCCCCACGAAATACCGCTGCAACTTAGTGAGTTGAATTCACACATCACATAGCGTTTCTCAGAAAGCTTCTTTCTTTAGTAAGACGAGGTTATTTGTGGTCTTGGAGCGCCACCGTGTGTCCTATTGCAGATTCTGCGAAAATTCTGCTAGCGAGTTTCTCAGTGGAAACAATGATGGACATCTGTGGGCTGAATTCACCCACAACAAAGAAGTTTTTGAGAAGCCTTCTCTGCAGGTTTCTCTGAGGATAGTTCCTTATTCAGCATGCGATTCAACGATATCCAAGACATCACATCTGAGATTCCTCAAAATGAGTGCTAGGAAACTCCCCCGAGAACGGGTGATAGAACACTGTGAAATGAATTCACATATCACAAAGCAGTTTCTCACAAAGCTTGGTTCCGCTTTCTCTTGAAGGATATTTCCTTTCTCCTTCTATTCTTCAAAGCTATCTGAAATATCACTTCTCAGAATCCACGGAAACAGTCCAAAGAAACGGCTCCAAAGAACACTGGCGTAAGTCTGTGAGTTGCATTCACACATGGCAATGCAGTTTCTCAGAAAGCTTCTCTTTAGTTATTATGTGAGGATATTTCCTTTATTACCATGGGCCCCAATAGGCTCCCAAATATCACTTTGCAGATTCCACGAAAAGAGTGTTAGCAAACTGCTTCTTGAGGCAGAGGTTGTAACTCTGTGAGATGAACTCACAGATCAGAAAGAAGTTTCTCAGAAAGCTTCTTTCACGTTTTGAACGGATGAATTTCCATTGGCCCCATTGTTTCAAAGGGATCGGGAATATCTGTTCTCAGATTCCACACAAATAGGCCTAGGCCACGGCCCCACGAAATACCGCTGCAACTTAGTGAGTTGAATTCACACATCACATAGCGTTTCTCAAAGCTTCTTTCTTTAGTAAGACGAGGTTATTGTGGTCTTCGAGCGCCACCGTGTGTCCTATTGCAGATTCTGCGAAATTCTGCTAGCGAGTTTCTCAGTGGAACAATGATGGACATCTGTGGGCTGAATTCACCCACAACAAAGAAGTTTTGAGAAGCCTTCTCTGCAGGTTTCTCTGAGGATAGTTTCCTTATTCAGCATGCGATTCAACGATATCCAAGACATCACATCTGAGATTCCTCAAATGAGTGCTAGGAAACTCCCCCGAGAAACGGGTGATAGAACACTGTGAAAATGAATTCACATATCACAAAGCAGTTTCTCACAAAGCTTGGTTCCGCTTTCTCTTGAAGGATATTCCTTTCTCCTTCTATTCTTCAAAGCTATCTGAAATATCACTTCTCAGAATCCACGGAAACAGTCCAAAGAAACGGCTCCAAAGAACACTGGCGTAAGTCTGTGAGTTGCATTCACACATGGCAATGCAGTTTCTCAGAAAGCTTCTCTTTAGTTATTATGTGAGGATATTTCCTTTATTACCATGGGCCCCAATAGGCTCCCAAATATCACTTTGCAGATTCCACGAAAAGAGTGTTAGCAAACTGCTTCTTGAGGCAGAGGTTGTAACTCTGTGAGATGAACTCACAGATCAGAAAGAAGTTTCTCAGAAAGCTTCTTTCACGGTTTGAACGGATGAAATTTCCTTTATCAGCGTAGGCCTCAAGTGGATCCTAAAGAAGCCCTTCTCAGATTCCTCAAAGACAGTGTTAATGGACTGCTCCACGAAACATAAGTGTAACTCTGTGAGATGAATTCACACATCACCAAGAAGTTTCTAAGAAAGCTTCTTTCTAGTTTTCATCTCTGGATATTTCATTTCTCACGTAATGTTCATTGCGCTATGAAGTATCTAATTGCAGATTTCCAGAAAACTGTGCTAACAAACTGATCACTGAGAGAAACGTGTTAACTCTGTAGTTGCATTCACACATGGCAATGCCAGTTTCTAACAGAAAGCTTCTCTTTAGATAGTATGTGAGGATATTCCGTTATCATCCATCGGGCCCCAATAGGCTATCCCAAATATCACTTTGCAGATTCCACTAAAAGAGTGTTAGCAAACCTGCTTCGTGAGGCAGAGGTGTAAACTCTGTGACGATGAACTCACAGATCAGAAAGAAGTTTCTGGAGAAAGCTTCTTTCAACTGCTTTGCAACAGGATCGGTGAAATTTCCTTAAATCAGCGTAGGCCTCAATAGTGATCCAAAGAAGCCCTTCTCAGATTCCTCAAAGACGAGTGTTAATGGACTGCTCAACATCGAAACATAAGTGTAACTCTGTGAGATGAATTCAACACAATCACCAAGAAAGTTTTCTAAGAAAGCTTCTTTCTATAGAAGTTTTTGTCAGTGTCTTGCGCTATGGACTATTGCAGATTCCCGAAACTTGCAACGATCACTGGAGAACTGTACCTGTGGGATGAATTCACACAATCCCAAGAAGTTTTTGAAGAACCTCTCTGCAGTTTCATCTGCTGAGGATTTTCTTGTCACAGATCAACGATTTCCAAAACTCGCTATCAGATTCTCAATATGATCAGATTCTCCCAGAAACTGTGTGCTACGAAACTGTGAATATTCACAATCAAAAGAAGTTTCTAGAAAGATTTCATCTGTGGATATTCTTTTCTGTTATTCTTGCGCTATGAATATGCATTTCACAGAAACGTGCAAACAATGCACAAAGAACACTGTTCTGTGAGTTGCTTCACACATGGCAATGCAGTTTCTCAGAAAGCTTCTCATTTAGTTATTATGTGAGGATATTTCCTTTATCACCATGGGCCCCAATAGGCTCCCAAATATCACTTTGCAGATTCCACGAAAAGAGTGTTAGCAAACTGCTTCTTGAGGCAGAGGTTGTAACTCTGTGAGATGAACTCACAGATCAGAAAGAAGTTTCTCAGAAAGCTTCTTTCTCATTTTTATTGGAAGATGTTTCCATTGGCCCCATTGTTTTCAAAGGGATCGGGAATATCTGTTCTCAGATTCCACACAAATAGGCCTAGGCCACGGCCCCACGAAATACCGCTGCAACTTAGTGAGTTGAATTCACACATCACATAGCGTTTCTCAGAAAGCTTCTTTCTTTAGTAAGACGAGGTTATTTGTGGTCTTGGAGCGCCACCGTGTGTCCTATTGCAGATTCTGCGAAAATTCTGCTAGCGAGTTTCTCAGTGGAAACAATGATGGACATCTGTGGGCTGAATTCACCCACAACAAAGAAGTTTTTGAGAAGCCTTCTCTGCAGGTTTCTCTGAGGATAGTTCCTTATTCAGCATGCGATTCAACGATATCCAAGACATCACATCTGAGATTCCTCAAAATGAGTGCTAGGAAACTCCCCCGAGAACGGGTGATAGAACACTGTGAAATGAATTCACATATCACAAAGCAGTTTCTCACAAAGCTTGGTTCCGCTTTCTCTTGAAGGATATTTCCTTTCTCCTTCTATTCTTCAAAGCTATCTGAAATATCACTTCTCAGAATCCACGGAAACAGTCCAAAGAAACGGCTCCAAAGAACACTGGCGTAAGTCTGTGAGTTGCATTCACACATGGCAATGCAGTTTCTCAGAAAGCTTCTCTTTAGTTATTATGTGAGGATATTTCCTTTATTACCATGGGCCCCAATAGGCTCCCAAATATCACTTTGCAGATTCCACGAAAAGAGTGTTAGCAAACTGCTTCTTGAGGCAGAGGTTGTAACTCTGTGAGATGAACTCACAGATCAGAAAGAAGTTTCTCAGAAAGCTTCTTTCACGGTTTGAACGGATGAAATTTCCTTTATCAGCGTAGGCCTCAATGTGATCCAAAGAAGCCCTTCTCAGATTCCTCAAAGACAGTGTTAATGGACTGCTCCACGAAACATAAGTGTAACTCTGTGAGATGAATTCACACATCACCAAGAAGTTTCTAAGAAAGCTTCTTTCTAGTTTTCATCTCTGGATATTTCCTTTGTCACTGTAATGTTCATTGCGCTATGAAGTATCTAATTGCAGATTTCCAGAAAACTGTGCTAACAAACTGATCACTGAAGAGAAACGTGTAACTCTGTGGGTTGCATTCACACTTGGCAATGCAGTTTCTCAGAAAGCTTCTCTTTAGTTATTATGTGAGGATATTTCCTTTATCACCATGGGCCCCAATAGGCTCCCAAATATCACTTTGCAGATTCCACGAAAAGAGTGTTAGCAAACTGCTTCTTGAGGCAGAGGTTGTAACTCTGTGAGATGAACTCACAGATCAGAAAGAAGTTTCTCAGAAAGCTTCTTTCACGGTTTGAACGGATGAAATTTCCTTTATCAGCGTAGGCCTCAAAGTGGTCTAAAGAAGCCCTTCTCAGAATCCTCAAAGACAGTGTTAACGGACGGCTCCACGAAACATAAGTGTAACTCTGTGAGATGAATTCACACATCACCAAGAAGTTTCTAAGAAAGCTTCTTTCTAGTTTTCATCTCTGGATATTTCATTTGTCACTGTAATGTTCATTGCGCTATGAAGTATCTAATTGCAGATTTCCAGAAAACTGTGCTAACAAACTGATCACTGAAGAGAAACGTGTAACTCTGTGAGTTGCATTCACACATGGCAATGCAGTTTCTCAGAAAGCTTCTCTTTAGTATATTATGTGAGGATATTTCCGTTATCACCAGTGGGCCCCAATAGGCTCCCAAATATCACTTTGCAGATTCCACGAAAAGAGTGTTAGCAAACTGCTTCTTGAGGCAGAGGTTTTAACTCTGTGAGATGAACTCACAGATCAGAAAGAAGTTTCTCAGAAAGCTTCTTTCACGGTTTGAACGGATGAAATTTCCTTTATCAGCGTAGGCCTCAATATGATCCAAAGAAGCCCTTCTCAGATTCCTCAAAGACAGTGTTAATGGACTGCTCCACGAAACATAAGTGTAACTCTGTGAGATGAATTCACACATCACCAAGAAGTTTCTAAGAAAGCTTCTTTCTAGTTTTCATCTCTGGATATTTCCTTTGTCACTGTAATGTTCATTGCGCTATGAAGTATCTAATTGCAGATTTCCAGAAAACTGTGCTAACAAACTGATCACTGAAGAGAAACTTGTAACTCTGTGGGTTGCATTCACACTTGGCAATGCAGTTTCTCAGAAAGCTTCTCTTTAGTTATTATGTGAGGATATTTCCTTTATAACCATGGGCCCCAATAGGCTCCCAAATATCACTTTGCAGATTCCACGAAAAGAGTGTTAGCAAACTGCTTCTTGAGGCAGAGGTTGTAACTCTGTGAGATGAACTCACAGATCAGAAAGAAGTTTCTCAGAAAGCTTCTTTCACGTTTTGAACGGATGAAATTTCCTTTATCAGCTTAGGCCTCAATATGATCCAAAGAAGCCCTTCTCAGATTCCTCAAAGACAGTGTTAATGCACTGCTCCACGAAACATAAGTGTAACTCTGTGAGATGAATTCACACATCACCAAGAAGTTTCTAAGAAAGCTTCTTTCTAGTTTTCATCTGTGGATATTTCCTTTGTCACTGTAATGTTCATTGCGCTATGAAGTATCTAATTGCAGATTTCCAGAAAACTGTGCTAACAAACTGATCACTGAAGAGAAACGTGTAACTCTGTGAGTTGCATTCACACTTGGCAATGCAGTTTCTCAGAAAGCTTCTCTTTAGTTATTATGTGAGGATATTTCCTTTATCACCATGGGCCCCAATAGGCTCCCAAATATCACTTTGCAGATTCCACGAAAAGAGTGTTAGCAAACTGCTTCTTGAGGCAGAGGTTGTAACTCTGTGAGATGAACTCACAGATCAGAAAGAAGTTTCTCAGAAAGCTTCTTTCTCATTTTTATTGGAAGATGTTTCCATTGGCCCCATTGTTTTCAAAGGGATCGGGAATATCTGTTCTCAGATTCCACACAAATAGGCCTAGGCCACGGCCCCACGAAATACAGCTGCAACTTAGTGAGTTGAATTCACACATCACATAGCGTTTCTCAGAAAGCTTCTTTCTTTAGTAAGACGAGGTTATTTGTGGTCTTGGAGCGCCACCGTGTGTCCTATTGCAGATTCTGCGAAAATTCTGCTAGCGAGTTTCTCAGTGGAAACAATGATGGACATCTGTGGGCTGAATTCACCCACAACAAAGAAGTTTTTGAGAAGCCTTCTCTGCAGGTTTCTCTGAGGATAGTTCCTTATTCAGCATGCGATTCAACGATATCCAAGACATCACATCTGAGATTCCTCAAAATGAGTGCTAGGAAACTCCCCCGAGAACGGGTGATAGAACACTGTGAAATGAATTCACATATCACAAAGCAGTTTCTCACAAAGCTTGGTTCCGCTTTCTCTTGAAGGATATTTCCTTTCTCCTTCTATTCTTCAAAGCTATCTGAAATATCACTTCTCAGAATCCACGGAAACAGTCCAAAGAAACGGCTCCAAAGAACACTGGCGTAAGTCTGTGAGTTGCATTCACACATGGCAATGCAGTTTCTCAGAAAGCTTCTCTTTAGTTATTATGTGAGGATATTTCCTTTATTACCATGGGCCCCAATAGGCTCCCAAATATCACTTTGCAGATTCCACGAAAAGAGTGTTAGGAAACTGCTTCTTGAGGCAGAGGTTGTAACTCTGTGAGATGAACTCACAGATCAGAAAGAAGTTTCTGAGAAAGCTTCCTTCACGTTTTGAACGGATGAAATTTCCTTTATCAGCGTAGGCCTCAATGTGATCCAAAGAAGCCCTTCTCAGATTCCTCAAAGACAGTGTTAATGGACTGCTCCACGAAACATAAGTGTAACTCTGTGAGATGAATTCACACATCACCAAGAAGTTTCTAAGAAAGCTTCTTTCTAGTTTTCATCTGTGGATATTTCATTTGTCACTGTTATGTTCATTGCGCTATGAAGTATCTAATTGCAGATTTCCAGAAAACTGTGCTAACAAACTGATCACAGAAGAGAAACGTGTAACTCTGTGAGTTGCATTCACACATGGCAATGCAGTTTCTCAGAAAGCTTCTCTTTAGTTATTATGTGAGGATATTTCCTTTATCACCATGGGCCCCAATAGGCTCCCAAATATCACTTTGCAGATTCCACGAAAAGAGTGTTAGCAAACTGCTTCTTGAGGCAGAGGTTGTAACTCTGTGAGATGAACTCACAGATCAGAAAGAAGTTTCTCAGAAAGCTTCTTTCACGGTTTGAACGGATGAAATTTCCTTTATCAGCGTAGGCCTCAAAGTGGTCTAAAGAAGCCCTTCTCAGAATCCTCAAAGACAGTGTTAACGGACTGCTCCACGAAACATAAGTGTAACTCTGTGAGATGAATTCATACATCACCAAGAAGTTTCTAAGAAAGCTTCTTTCTAGTTTTCATCTGTGGATATTTCCTTTGTCACTGTAATGTTCATTGCGCTATGAAGTATATAATTGCAGATTTCCAGAAAACTGTGCTAACAAACTGATCACTGAAGAGAAACGTGTAACTCTGTGGGTTGCATTCACACTTGGCAATGCAGTTTCTCAGAAAGCTTCTCTTTAGTTATTATGTGAGGATATTTCCTTTATTACCATGGGCCCCAATAGGCTCCCAAATATCACTTTGCAGATTCCACGAAAAGAGTGTTAGCAAACTGCTTCTTGA
The DNA here is from genome assembly GCF_007565055.1 of Rhinopithecus roxellana. Taxonomy (NCBI): domain Eukaryota; kingdom Metazoa; phylum Chordata; class Mammalia; order Primates; family Cercopithecidae; genus Rhinopithecus; species Rhinopithecus roxellana. The sequence continues at coordinate 142,893,792 of NC_044558.1, read as the reverse complement.
GGCAGAGGTTATAACTCTGTGAGATGAACTCACAGATCAGAAAGAAGTTTCTCAGAAAGCTTCTTTCACGGTTTGAACGGATGAAATTTCCTTTATCAGCGTAGGCCTCAATGTGATCCAAAGAAGCCCTTCTCAGATTCCTCAAAGACAGTGTTAATGGACTGCTCCACGAAACATAAGTGTAACTCTGTGAGATGAATTCACACATCACCAAGAAGTTTCTAAGAAAGCTTCTTTCTAGTTTTCATCTCTGGATATTTCCTTTGTCACTGTAATGTTCATTGCGCTATGAAGTATCTAATTGCAGATTTCCAGAAAACTGTGCTAACAAACTGATCACTGAAGAGAAACGTGTAACTCTGTGGGTTGCATTCACACTTGGCAATGCAGTTTCTCAGAAAGCTTCTCTTTAGTTATTATGTGAGGATATTTCCTTTATCACCATGGGCCCCAATAGGCTCCCAAATATCACTTTGCAGATTCCACGAAAAGAGTGTTAGCAAACTGCTTCTTGAGGCAGAGGTTGTAACTCTGTGAGATGAACTCACAGATCAGAAAGAAGTTTCTCAGAAAGCTTCTTTCACGTTTTGAACGGATGAAATTTCCTTTATCAGCGTAGGCCTCAATATGATCCAAACAAGCCCTTCTCAGATTCCTCAAAGACAGTGTTAATGGACTGCTCCACGAAACATAAGTGTAACTCTGTGAGATGAATTCACACATCACCAAGACGTTTCTAAGAAAGCTTCTTTCTAGTTTTCATCTGTGGATATTTCCTTTGTCACTGTAATGTTCATTGCGCTATGAAGTATCTAATTGCAGATTTCCAGAAAACTGTGCTAACAAACTGATCACGGAAGAGAAACGTGTAACTCTGTGAGTTGCATTCACACTTGGCAATGCAGTTTCTCAGAAAGCTTCTCTTTAGTTATTATGTGAGGATATTTCCTTTATCACCATGGGCCCAATAGGCTCCCAAATATCACTTTGCAGATTCCACGAAAAGAGTGTTAGCAAACTGCTTCTTGAGGCAGAGGTTGTAACTCTGTGAGATGAACTCACAGATCAGAAAGAAGTTTCTCAGAAAGCTTCTTTCTCATTTTTATTGGAAGATGTTTCCATTGGCCCCATTGTTTTCAAAGGGATCGGGAATATCTGTTCTCAGATTCCACACAAATAGGCCTAGGCCACGGCCCCACGAAATACCACTGCAACTTAGTGAGTTGAATTCACACATCACATAGCGTTTCTCAGAAAGCTTCTTTCTTTAGTAAGACGAGGTTATTTGTGGTCTTGGAGCGCCACCGTGTGTCCTATCGCAGATTCTGCGAAAATTCTGCTAGCGAGTTTCTCAGTGGAAACAATGATGGACATCTGTGGGCTGAATTCACCCACAACAAAGAAGTTTTTGAGAAGCCTTCTCTGCAGGTTTCTCTGAGGATAGTTCCTTATTCAGCATGCGATTCAACGATATCCAAGACATCACATCTGAGATTCCTCAAAATGAGTGCTAGGAAACTCCCCCGAGAACGGGTGATAGAACACTGTGAAATGAATTCACATATCACAAAGCAGTTTCTCACAAAGCTTGGTTCCGCTTTCTCTTGAAGGATATTTCCTTTCTCCTTCTATTCTTCAAAGCTATCTGAAATATCACTTCTCAGAATCCACGGAAACAGTCCAAAGAAACGGCTCCAAAGAACACTGGCGTAAGTCTGTGAGTTGCATTCACACATGGCAATGCAGTTTCTCAGAAAACTTCTCTTTAGTTATTATGTGAGGATATTTCCTTTATCACCATGGGCCCCAATAGGCTCCCAAATATCACTTTGCAGATTCCACGAAAAGAGTGTTAGCAAACTGCTTCTTGAGGCAGAGGTTATAACTCTGTGAGATGAACTCACAGATCAGAAAGAAGTTTCTCAGAAAGCTTCTTTCACGGTTTGAACGGATGAAATTTCCTTTATCAGCGTAGGCCTCAAAGTGGTCTAAAGAAGCCCTTCTCAGAATCCTCAAAGACAGTGTTAACGGACTGCTCCACGAAACATAAGTGTAACTCTGTGAGATGAATTCACACATCACCAAGAAGTTTCTAAGAAAGCTTCTTTCTAGTTTTCATCTCTGGATATTTCCTTTGTCACTGTAATGTTCATTGCGCTATGAAGTATCTAATTGCAGATTTCCAGAAAACTGTGCTAACAAACTGATCACTGAAGAGAAACGTGTAACTCTGTGGGTTGCATTCACACTTGGCAATGCAGTTTCTCAGAAAGCTTCTCTTTAGTTATTATGTGAGGATATTTCCTTTATCACCATGGGCCCCAATAGGCTCCCAAATATCACTTTGCAGATTCCATGAAAAGAGTGTTAGCAAACTGCTTCTTGAGGCAGAGGTTGTAACTCTGTGAGATGAACTCACAGATCAGAAAGAAGTTTCTCAGAAAGCTTCTTTCACGGTTTGAACGGATGAAATTTCCTTTATCAGCGTAGGCCTCAAAGTGGTCTAAAGAAGCCCTTCTCAGAATCCTCAAAGACAGTGTTAACGGACTGCTCCACGAAAGATAAGTGTAACTCTGTGAGATGAATTCACACATCACCAAGAAGTTTCTAAGAAAGCTTCTTTCTAGTTTTCATCTGTGGATATTTCATTTCTCAGTGTTATGTTCATTGGGCTATGAAGTATCTAATTGCAGATTTCCAGAAAACTGTGCTAACAAACTGATCACTGAAGAGAAACGTGTAACTCTGTGAGTTGCATTCACACATGGCAATGCAGTTTCTCAGAAAGCTTCTCTTTAGTTATTATGTGAGGATATTTCCTTTATCACCATGGGCCCCAATAGGCTCCCAAATATCACTTAGCAGATTCCATGAAAAGAGTGTTAGCAAACTGCTTCTTGAGGCAGAGGTTGTAACTCTGTGAGATGAACTCACAGATCAGAAAGAAGTTTCTCAGAAAGCTTCTTTCACGGTTTGAACGGATGAAATTTCCTTTATCAGCGTAGGCCTCAATGTGATCCAAAGAAGCCCTTCTCAGATTCCTCAAAGACAGTGTTAATGGACTGCTCCACGAAACATAAGTGTAACTCTGTGAGATGAATTCACACATCACCAAGAAGTTTCTAAGAAAGCTTCTTTCTAGTTTTCATCTCTGGATATTTCCTTTCTCACTGTAATGTTCATTGCGCTATGAAGTATCTAATTGCAGATTTCCAGAAAACTGTGCTAACAAACTGATCACTGAAGAGAAACGTGTAACTCTGTGAGTTGCATTCACACTTGGCAATGCAGTTTCTCAGAAAGCTTCTCTTTAGTTATTATGTGAGGATATTTCCTTTATCACCATGGGCCCCAATAGGCTCCCAAATATCACTTTGCAGATTCCACGAAAAGAGTGTTAGCAAACTGCTTCTTGAGGCAGAGGTTGTAACTCTGTGAGATGAACTCACAGATCAGAAAGAAGTTTCTCAGAAAGCTTCTTTCTCATTTTTATTGGAAGATGTTTCCATTGGCCCCATTGTTTTCAAAGGGATCGGGAATATCTGTTCTCAGATTCCACACAAATAGGCCTAGGCCACGGCCCCACGAAATACAGCTGCAACTTAGTGAGTTGAATTCACACATCACATAGCGTTTCTCAGAAAGCTTCTTTCTTTAGTAAGACGAGGTTATTTGTGGTCTTGGAGCGCCACCGTGTGTCCTATTGCAGATTCTGCGAAAATTCTGCTAGCGAGTTTCTCAGTGGAAACAATGATGGACATCTGTGGGCTGAATTCACCCACAACAAAGAAGTTTTTGAGAAGCCTTCTCTGCAGGTTTCTCTGAGGATAGTTCCTTATTCAGCATGCGATTCAACGATATCCAAGACATCACATCTGAGATTCCTCAAAATGAGTGCTAGGAAACTCCCCCGAGAACGGGTGATAGAACACTGTGAAATGAATTCACATATCACAAAGCAGTTTCTCACAAAGCTTGGTTCCGCTTTCTCTTGAAGGATATTTCCTTTCTCCTTCTATTCTTCAAAGCTATCTGAAATATCACTTCTCAGAATCCACGGAAACAGTCCAAAGAAACGGCTCCAAAGAACACTGGCGTAAGTCTGTGAGTTGCATTCACACATGGCAATGCAGTTTCTCAGAAAGCTTCTCTTTAGTTATTATGTGAGGATATTTCCTTTATCACCATGGGCCCCAATAGGCTCCCAAATATCACTTTGCAGATTCCATGAAAAGAGTGTTAGCAAACTGCTTCTTGAGGCAGAGGTTGTAACTCTGTGAGATGAACTCACAGATCAGAAAGAAGTTTCTCAGAAAGCTTCTTTCACGGTTTGAACGGATGAAATTTCCTTTATCAGCGTAGGCCTCAAAGTGGTCTAAAGAAGCCCTTCTCAGAATCCTCAAAGACAGTGTTAACGGACTGCTCCACGAAACATAAGTGTAACTCTGTGAGATGAATTCACACATCACCAAGAAGTTTCTAAGAAAGCTTCTTTCTAGTTTTCATCTGTGGATATTTCATTTCTCACTGTTATGTTCATTGCGCTATGAAGTATCTAATTGCAGATTTCCAGAAAACTGTGCTAACAAACTGATCACTGAAGAGAAACGTGTAACTCTGTGAGTTGCATTCACACATGGCAATGCAGTTTCTCAGAAAGCTTCTCTTTAGTTATTATGTGAGGATATTTCCTTTATCACCATGGGCCCCAATAGGCTCCCAAATATCACTTTGCAGATTCCACGAAAAGAGTGTTAGCAAACTGCTTCTTGAGGCAGAGGTTGTAACTCTGTGAGATGAACTCACAGATCAGAAAGAAGTTTCTGAGAAAGCTTCTTTCACGTTTTGAACGGATGAAATTTCCTTTATCAGCGTAGGCCTCAATGTGATCCAAAGAAGCCCTTCTCAGATTCCTCAAAGACAGTGTTAATGGACTGCTCCACGAAACATAAGTGTAACTCTGTGAGATGAATTCACACATCACCAAGAAGTTTCTAAGAAAGCTTCTTTCTAGTTTTCATCTCTGGATATTTCCTTTGTCACTGTAATGTTCATTGCGCTATGAAGTATCTAATTGCAGATTTCCAGAAAACTGTGCTAACAAACTGATCACTGAAGAGAAACGTGTAACTCTGTGGGTTGCATTCACACTTGGCAATGCAGTTTCTCAGAAAGCTTCTCTTTAGTTATTATGTGAGGATATTTCCTTTATCACCATGGGCCCCAATAGGCTCCCAAATATCACTTTGCAGATTCCACGAAAAGAGTGTTAGCAAACTGCTTCTTGAGGCAGAGGTTGTAACTCTGTGAGATGAACTCACAGATCAGAAAGAAGTTTCTCAGAAAGCTTCTTTCACGTTTTGAACGGATGAAATTTCCTTTATCAGCGTAGGCCTCAATATGATCCAAAGAAGCCCTTCTCAGATTCCTCAAAGACAGTGTTAATGGACTGCTCCACGAAACATAAGTGTAACTCTGTGAGATGAATTCACACATCACCAAGAAGTTTCTAAGAAAGCTTCTTTCTAGTTTTCATCTCTGGATATTTCATTTGTCACTGTTATGTTCATTGCGCTATGAAGTATCTAATTGCAGATTTCCAGAAAACTGTGCTAACAAACTGATCACTGAAGAGAAACGTGTAACTCTGTGAGTTGCATTCACACATGGCAATGCAGTTTCTCAGAAAGCTTCTCTTTAGTTATTATGTGAGGATATTTCCTTTATCACCATGGGCCCCAATAGGCTCCCAAATATCACTTTGCAGATTCCACGAAAAGAGTGTTAGCAAACTGCTTCTTGAGGCAGAGGTTGTAACTCTGTGAGATGAACTCACAGATCAGAAAGAAGTTTCTCAGAAAGCTTCTTTCACGGTTTGAACGGATGAAATTTCCTTTATCAGCGTAGGCCTCAAAGTGATCTAAAGAAGCCCTTCTCAGAATCCTCAAAGACAGTGTTAACGGACTGCTCCACGAAACATAAGTGTAACTCTGTGAGATGAATTCACACATCACCAAGAAGTTTCTAAGAAAGCTTCTTTCTAGTTTTCATCTGTGGATATTTCCTTTGTCACTGTAATGTTCATTGCGCTATGAAGTATCTAATTGCAGATTTCCAGAAAACTGTGCTAACAAACTGATCACTGAAGAGAAACGTGTAACTCTGTGAGTTGCATTCACACATGGCAATGCAGTTTCTCAGAAAGCTTCTCTTTAGTTATTATGTGAGGATATTTCCTTTATCACCATGGGCCCCAATAGGCTCCCAAATATCACTTTGCAGATTCCATGAAAAGAGTGTTAGCAAACTGCTTCTTGAGGCAGAGGTTGTAACTCTGTGAGATGAACTCACAGATCAGAAAGAAGTTTCTCAGAAAGCTTCTTTCACGGTTTGAACGGATGAAATTTCCTTTATCAGCGTAGGCCTCAATGTGATCCAAAGAAGCCCTTCTCAGATTCCTCAAAGACAGTGTTAATGGACTGCTCCACGAAACATAAGTGTAACTCTGTGAGATGAATTCACACATCACCAAGAAGTTTCTAAGAAAGCTTCTTTCTAGTTTTCATCTCTGGATATTTCCTTTGTCACTGTAATGTTCATTGCGCTATGAAGTATCTAATTGCAGATTTCCAGAAAACTGTGCTAACAAACTGATCACTGAAGAGAAACGTGTAACTCTGTGGGTTGCATTCACACTTGGCAATGCAGTTTCTCAGAAAGCTTCTCTTTAGTTATTATGTGAGGATATTTCCTTTATTACCATGGGCCCCAATAGGCTCCCAAATATCACTTTGCAGATTCCACGAAAAGAGTGTTAGCAAACTGCTTCTTGAGGCAGAGGTTGTAACTCTGTGAGATGAACTCACAGATCAGAAAGAAGTTTCTCAGAAAGCTTCTTTCACGTTTTGAACGGATGAAATTTCCTTTATCAGCGTAGGCCTCAATATGATCCAAAGAAGCCCTTCTCAGATTCCTCAAAGACAGTGTTAATGGACTGCTCCACGAAACATAAGTGTAACTCTGTGAGATGAATTCACACATCACCAAGAAGTTTCTAAGAAAGCTTCTTTCTAGTTTTCATCTGTGGATATTTCCTTTGTCACTGTAATGTTCATTGCGCTATGAAGTATCTAATTGCAGATTTCCAGAAAACTGTGCTAACAAACTGATCACTGAAGAGAAACGTGTAACTCTGTGGGTTGCATTCACACTTGGCAATGCAGTTTCTCAGAAAGCTTCTCTTTAGTTATTATGTGAGGATATTTCCTTTATCACCATGGGCCCCAATAGGCTCCCAAATATCACTTTGCAGATTCCACGAAAAGAGTGTTAGCAAACTGCTTCTTGAGGCAGAGGTTGTAACTCTGTGAGATGAACTCACAGATCAGAAAGAAGTTTCTCAGAAAGCTTCTTTCACGGTTTGAACGGATGAAATTTCCTTTATCAGCGTAGGCCTCAATAGTGATCCAAAGAAGCCCTTCTCAGATTCCTCAAAGACAGTGTTAATGGACTGCTCCACGAAACATAAGTGTAACTCTGTGAGATGAATTCACACATCACCAAGAAGTTTCTAAGAAAGCTTCTTTCTAGTTTTCATCTGTGGATATTTCATTTGTCACTGTTATGTTCATTGCGCTATGAAGTATCTAATTGCAGATTTCCAGAAAACTGTGCTAACAAACTGATCACTGAAGAGAAACGTGTAACTCTGTGAGTTGCATTCACACATGGCAATGCAGTTTCTCAGAAAGCTTCTCTTTAGTTATTATGTGAGGATATTTCCTTTATCACCATGGGCCCCAATAGGCTCCCAAATATCACTTTGCAGATTCCACGAAAAGAGTGTTAGCAAACTGCTTCTTGAGGCAGAGGTTGTAACTCTGTGAGATGAACTCACAGATCAGAAAGAAGTTTCTCAGAAAGCTTCTTTCACGTTTTGAACGGATGAAATTTCCTTTATCAGCGTAGGCCTCAATGTGATCCAAAGAAGCCCTTCTCAGATTCCTCAAAGACAGTGTTAATGGACTGCTCCACGAAACATAAGTGTAACTCTGTGAGATGAATTCACACATCACCAAGAAGTTTCTAAGAAAGCTTCTTTCTAGTTTTCATCTGTGGATATTTCCTTTGTCACTGTAATGTTCATTGCGCTATGAAGTATCTAATTGCAGATTTCCAGAAAACTGTGCTAACAAACTGATCACAGAAGAGAAACGTGTAACTCTGTGAATTGCATTCACACATGGCAATGCAGTTTCTCAGAAAGCTTCTCTTTAGTTATTATGTGAGGATATTTCCTTTATCACCATGGGCCCCAATAGGCTCCCAAATATCACTTTGCAGATTCCACGAAAAGAGTGTTAGCAAACTGCTTCTTGAGGCAGAGGTTGTAACTCTGTGAGATGAACTCACAGATCAGAAAGAAGTTTCTCAGAAAGCTTCTTTCTCATTTTTATTGGAAGATGTTTCCATTGGCCCCATTGTTTTCAAAGGGATCGGGAATATCTGTTCTCAGATTCCACACAAATAGGCCTAGGCCACGGCCCCACGAAATACCGCTGCAACTTAGTGAGTTGAATTCACACATCACATAGCGTTTCTCAGAAAGCTTCTTTCTTTAGTAAGACGAGGTTATTTGTGGTCTTGGAGCGCCACCGTGTGTCCTATTGCAGGTTCTGCGAAAATTCTGCTAGCGAGTTTCTCAGTGGAAACAATGATGGACATCTGTGGGCTGAATTCACCCACAACAAAGAAGTTTTTGAGAAGCCTTCTCTGCAGGTTTCTCTGAGGATAGTTCCTTATTCAGCATGCGATTCAACGATATCCAAGACATCACATCTGAGATTCCTCAAAATGAGTGCTAGGAAACTCCCCCGAGAACGGTGATAGAACACTGTGAAATGAATTCACATATCACAAAGCAGTTTCTCACAAAGCTTGGTTCCGCTTTCTCTTGAAGGATATTTCCTTTCTCCTTCTATTCTTCAAAGCTATCTGAAATATCACTTCTCAGAATTCACGGAAACAGTCCAAAGAAACGGCTCCAAAGAACACTGGCGTAAGTCTGTGAGTTGCATTCACACATGGCAATGCAGTTTCTCAGAAAGCTTCTCTTTAGTTATTATGTGAGGATATTTCCTTTATCACCATGGGCCCCAATAGGCTCCCAAATATCACTTTGCAGATTCCACGAAAAGAGTGTTAGCAAACTGCTTCTTGAGGCAGAGGTTGTAACTCTGTGAGATGAACTCACAGATCAGAAAGAAGTTTCTCAGAAAGCTTCTTTCTCATTTTTATTGGAAGATGTTTCCATTGGCCCCATTGTTTTCAAAGGGATCGGGAATATCTGTTCTCAGATTCCACACAAATAGGCCTAGGCCACGGCCCCACGAAATACCGCTGCAACTTAGTGAGTTGAATTCACACATCACATAGCGTTTCTCAGAAAGCTTCTTTCTTTAGTAAGACGAGGTTATTTGTGGTCTTGGAGCGCCACCGTGTGTCCTATTGCAGATTCTGCGAAAATTCTGCTAGCGAGTTTCTCAGTGGAAACAATGATGGACATCTGTGGGCTGAATTCACCCACAACAAAGAAGTTTTTGAGAAGCCTTCTCTGCAGGTTTCTCTGAGGATAGTTCCTTATTCAGCATGCGATTCAACGATATCCAAGACATCACATCTGAGATTCCTCAAAATGAGTGCTAGGAAACTCCCCCGAGAACGGGTGATAGAACACTGTGAAATGAATTCACATATCACAAAGCAGTTTCTCACAAAGCTTGGTTCCGCTTTCTCTTGAAGGATATTTCCTTTCTCCTTCTATTCTTCAAAGCTATCTGAAATATCACTTCTCAGAATCCACGGAAACAGTCCAAAGAAACGGCTCCAAAGAACACTGGCGTAAGTCTGTGAGTTGCATTCACACATGGCAATGCAGTTTCTCAGAAAGCTTCTCTTTAGTTATTATGTGAGGATATTTCCTTTATTACCATGGGCCCCAATAGGCTCCCAAATATCACTTTGCAGATTCCACGAAAAGAGTGTTAGCAAACTGCTTCTTGAGGCAGAGGTTGTAACTCTGTGAGATGAACTCACAGATCAGAAAGAAGTTTCTCAGAAAGCTTCTTTCACGTTTTGAACGGATGAAATTTCCTTTATCAGCGTAGGCCTCAATAGTGATCCAAAGAAGCCCTTCTCAGATTCCTCAAAGACAGTGTTAATGGACTGCTCCACGAAACATAAGTGTAACTCTGTGAGATGAATTCACACATCACCAAGAAGTTTCTAAGAAAGCTTCTTTCTAGTTTTCATCTGTGGATATTTCATTTGTCACTGTATGTTCATTGCGCTATGAAGTATCTAATTGCAGATTTCCAGAAAACTGTGCTAACAAACTGATCACTGAAGAGAAACGTGTAACTCTGTGAGTTGCATTCACACTGGCAATGCAGTTTCTCAGAAAGCTTCTCTTTAGTTATTATGTGAGGATATTTCCTTTATCACCATGGGCCCCAATAGGCTCCCAAATATCACTTTGCAGATTCCACGAAAAGAGTGTTAGCAAACTGCTTCTTGAGGCAGAGGTTGTAACTCTGTGAGATGAACTCACAGATCAGAAAGAAGTTTCTCAGAAAGCTTCTTTCACGTTTTGAACGGATGAAATTTCCTTTATCAGCGTAGGCCTCAATGTGATCCAAAGAAGCCCTTCTCAGATTCCTCAAAGACAGTGTTAATGGACTGCTCCACGAAACATAAGTGTAACTCTGTGAGATGAATTCACACATCACCAAGAAGTTTCTAAGAAAGCTTCTTTCTAGTTTTCATCTCTGGATATTTCCTTTGTCACTGTAATGTTCATTGCGCTATGAAGTATCTAATTGCAGATTTCCAGAAAACTGTGCTAACAAACTGATCACTGAAGAGAAACGTGTAACTCTGTGAGTTGCATTCACACATGGCAATGCAGTTTCTCAGAAAGCTTCTCTTTAGTTATTATGTGAGGATATTTCCTTTATCACCATGGGCCCCAATAGGCTCCCAAATATCACTTTGCAGATTCCACGAAAAGAGTGTTAGCAAACTGCTTCTTGAGGCAGAGGTTGTAACTCTGTGAGATGAACTCACAGATCAGAAAGAAGTTTCTCAGAAAGCTTCTTTCTCATTTTTATTGGAAGATGTTTCCATTGGCCCCATTGTTTTCAAAGGGATCGGGAATATCTGTTCTCAGATTCCACACAAATAGGCCTAGGCCACGGCCCCACGAAATACCGCTGCAACTTAGTGAGTTGAATTCACACATCACATAGCGTTTCTCAGAAAGCTTCTTTCTTTAGTAAGACGAGGTTATTTGTGGTCTTGGAGCGCCACCGTGTGTCCTATTGCAGATTCTGCGAAAATTCTGCTAGCGAGTTTCTCAGTGGAAACAATGATGGACATCTGTGGGCTGAATTCACCCACAACAAAGAAGTTTTTGAGAAGCCTTCTCTGCAGGTTTCTCTGAGGATAGTTCCTTATTCAGCATGCGATTCAACGATATCCAAGACATCACATCTGAGATTCCTCAAAATGAGTGCTAGGAAACTCCCCCGAGAACGGGTGATAGAACACTGTGAAATGAATTCACATATCACAAAGCAGTTTCTCACAAAGCTTGGTTCCGCTTTCTCTTGAAGGATATTTCCTTTCTCCTTCTATTCTTCAAAGCTATCTGAAATATCACTTCTCAGAATCCACGGAAACAGTCCAAAGAAACGGCTCCAAAGAACACTGGCGTAAGTCTGTGAGTTGCATTCACACATGGCAATGCAGTTTCTCAGAAAGCTTCTCTTTAGTTATTATGTGAGGATATTTCCTTTATCACCATGGGCCCCAATAGGCTCCCAAATATCACTTTGCAGATTCCACGAAAAGAGTGTTAGCAAACTGCTTCTTGAGGCAGAGGTTGTAACTCTGTGAGATGAACTCACAGATCAGAAAGAAGTTTCTCAGAAAGCTTCTTTCACGGTTTGAACGGATGAAATTTCCTTTATCAGCGTAGGCCTCAAAGTGGTCTAAAGAAGCCCTTCTCAGAATCCTCAAAGACAGTGTTAACGGACTGCTCCACGAAACATAAGTGTAACTCTGTGAGATGAATTCACACATCACCAAGAAGTTTCTAAGAAAGCTTCTTTCTAGTTTTCATCTGTGGATATTTCCTTTGTCACTGTAATGTTCATTGCGCTATGAAGTATCTAATTGCAGATTTCCAGAAAACTGTGCTAACAAACTGATCACTGAAGAGAAACGTGTAACTCTGTGAGTTGCATTCACACATGGCAATGCAGTTTCTCAGAAAGCTTCTCTTTAGTTATTATGTGAGGATATTTCCTTTATCACCATGGGCCCCAATAGGCTCCCAAATATCACTTTGCAGATTCCACGAAAAGAGTGTTAGCAAACTGCTTCTTGAGGCAGAGGTTGTAACTCTGTGAGATGAACTCACAGATCAGAAAGAAGTTTCTCAGAAAGCTTCTTTCACGGTTTGAACGGATGAAATTTCCTTTATCAGCGTAGGCCTCAATGTGATCCAAAGAAGCCCTTCTCAGATTCCTCAAAGACAGTGTTAATGGACTGCTCCACGAAACATAAGTGTAACTCTGTGAGATGAATTCACACATCACCAAGAAGTTTCTAAGAAAGCTTCTTTCTAGTTTTCATCTCTGGATATTTCCTTTGTCACTGTAATGTTCATTGCGCTATGAAGTATCTAATTGCAGATTTCCAGAAAACTGTGCTAACAAACTGATCACTGAAGAGAAACGTGTAACTCTGTGGGTTGCATTCACACTTGGCAATGCAGTTTCTCAGAAAGCTTCTCTTTAGTTATTATGTGAGGATATTTCCTTTATCACCATGGGCCCCAATAGGCTCCCAAATATCACTTTGCAGATTCCACGAAAAGAGTGTTAGCAAACTGCTTCTTGAGGCAGAGGTTGTAACTCTGTGAGATGAACTCACAGATCAGAAAGAAGTTTCTCAGAAAGCTTCTTTCACGTTTTGAACGGATGAAATTTCCTTTATCAGCGTAGGCCTCAATATGATCCAAAGAAGCCCTTCTCAGATTCCTCAAAGACAGTGTTAATGGACTGCTCCACGAAACATAAGTGTAACTCTGTGAGATGAATTCACACATCACCAAGAAGTTTCTAAGAAAGCTTCTTTCTAGTTTTCATCTGTGGATATTTCCTTTGTCACTGTAATGTTCATTGCGCTATGAAGTATCTAATTGCAGATTTCCAGAAAACTGTGCTAACAAACTGATCACTGAAGAGAAACGTGTAACTCTGTGGGTTGCATTCACACTTGGCAATGCAGTTTCTCAGAAAGCTTCTCTTTAGTTATTATGTGAGGATATTTCCTTTATTACCATGGGCCCCAATAGGCTCCCAAATATCACTTTGCAGATTCCACGAAAAGAGTGTTAGCAAACTGCTTCTTGAGGCAGAGGTTGTAACTCTGTGAGATGAACTCACAGATCAGAAAGAAGTTTCTCAGAAAGCTTCTTTCTCATTTTTATTGGAAGATGTTTCCATTGGCCCCATTGTTTTCAAAGGGATCGGGAATATCTGTTCTCAGATTCCACACAAATAGGCCTAGGCCACGGCCCCACGAAATACCGCTGCAACTTAGTGAGTTGAATTCACACATCACATAGCGTTTCTCAGAAAGCTTCTTTCTTTAGTAAGACGAGGTTATTTGTGGTCTTCGAGCGCCACCGTGTGTCCTATTGCAGATTCTGCGAAAATTCTGCTAGCGAGTTTCTCAGTGGAAACAATGATGGACATCTGTGGGCTGAATTCACCCACAACAAAGAAGTTTTTGAGAAGCCTTCTCTGCAGGTTTCTCTGAGGATAGTTCCTTATTCAGCATGCGATTCAACGATATCCAAGACATCACATCTGAGATTCCTCAAAATGAGTGCTAGGAAACTCCCCCGAGAACGGGTGATAGAACACTGTGAAATGAATTCACATATCACAAAGCAGTTTCTCACAAAGCTTGGTTCCGCTTTCTCTTGAAGGATATTTCCTTTCTCCTTCTATTCTTCAAAGCTATCTGAAATATCACTTCTCAGAATCCACGGAAACAGTCCAAAGAAACGGCTCCAAAGAACACTGGCGTAAGTCTGTGAGTTGCATTCACACATGGCAATGCAGTTTCTCAGAAAGCTTCTCTTTAGTTATTATGTGAGGATATTTCCTTTATTACCATGGGCCCCAATAGGCTCCCAAATATCACTTTGCAGATTCCACGAAAAGAGTGTTAGCAAACTGCTTCTTGAGGCAGAGGTTGTAACTCTGTGAGATGAACTCACAGATCAGAAAGAAGTTTCTCAGAAAGCTTCTTTCACGGTTTGAACGGATGAAATTTCCTTTATCAGCGTAGGCCTCAATGTGATCAAAGAAGCCCTTCTCAGAATCCTCAAAGACAGTGTTAACTGGACTGCTCCACGAAACATAAGTGTAACTCTGTGAGATGAATTCACACATCACCAAGAAGTTTCTAAGAAAGCTTCTTTCTAGTTTTCATCTGTGGATATTTCATTTGTCACTGTTATGTTCATTGCGCTATGAAGTATCTAATTGCAGATTTCCAGAAAACTGTGCTAACAAACTGATCACTGAAGAGAAACGTGTAACTCTGTGAGTTGCATTCACACATGGCAATGCAGTTTCTCAGAAAGCTTCTCTTTAGTTATTATGTGAGGATATTTCCTTTATCACCATGGGCCCCAATAGGCTCCCAAATATCACTTTGCAGATTCCACGAAAAGAGTGTTAGCAAACTGCTTCTTGAGGCAGAGGTTGTAACTCTGTGAGATGAACTCACAGATCAGAAAGAAGTTTCTCAGAAAGCTTCTTTCACGTTTTGAACGGATGAAATTTCCTTTATCAGCGTAGGCCTCAATGTGATCCAAAGAAGCCCTTCTCAGATTCCTCAAAGACAGTGTTAATGGACTGCTCCACGAAACATAAGTGTAACTCTGTGAGATGAATTCACACATCACCAAGAAGTTTCTAAGAAAGCTTCTTTCTAGTTTTCATCTCTGGATATTTCCTTTGTCACTGTAATGTTCATTGCGCTATGAAGTATCTAATTGCAGATTTCCAGAAAACTGTGCTAACAAACTGATCACTGAAGAGAAACGTGTAACTCTGTGGGTTGCATTCACACTTGGCAATGCAGTTTCTCAGAAAGCTTCTCTTTAGTTATTATGTGAGGATATTTCCTTTATCACCATGGGCCCCAATAGGCTCCCAAATATCACTTTGCAGATTCCACGAAAAGAGTGTTAGCAAACTGCTTCTTGAGGCAGAGGTTGTAACTCTGTGAGATGAACTCACAGATCAGAAAGAAGTTTCTCAGAAAGCTTCTTTCACGTTTTGAACGGATGAAATTTCCTTTATCAGCGTAGGCCTCAATAGTGATCCAAAGAAGCCCTTCTCAGATTCCTCAAAGACAGTGTTAATGGACTGCTCCACGAAACATAAGTGTAACTCTGTGAGATGAATTCACACATCACCAAGAAGTTTCTAAGAAAGCTTCTTTCTAGTTTTCATCTGTGGATATTTCATTTGTCACTGTTATGTTCATTGCGCTATGAAGTATCTAATTGCAGATTTCCAGAAAACTGTGCTAACAAACTGATCACTAGAAGAGAAACGTGTAACTCTGTGAGTTGCATTCACACATGGCAATGCAGTTTCTCATAAAGCTTCTCTTTAGTTATTATGTGAGGATATTTCCTTTATCACCGTGGGCCCCAATAGGCTCCCAAATATCACTTTGCAGATTCCACGAAAAGAGTGTTAGCAAACTGCTTCTTGAGGCAGAGGTTGTAACTCTGTGAGATGAACTCACAGATCAGAAAGAAGTTTCTCAGAAAGCTTCTTTCACGGTTTGAACGGATGAAATTTCCTTTATCAGCGTAGGCCTCAAAGTGGTCTAAAGAAGCCCTTCTCAGAATCCTCAAAGACAGTGTTAACGGACTGCTCCACGAAACATAAGTGTAACTCTGTGAGATGAATTCACACATCACCAAGAAGTTTCTAAGAAAGCCTTCTTTCTAGTTTTCATTTGTGGATATTTCCTTTGTCACTGTAATGTTCATTGCGCTATGAAGTATCTAATTGCAGATTTCCAGAAAACTGTGCTAACAAACTGATCACTGAAGAGATACGTGTAACTCTGTGAGTTGCATTCACACATGGCAATGCAGTTTCTCAGAAAGCTTCTCTTTAGTTATTATGTGAGGATATTTCCTTTATCACCATGGGCCCCAATAGGCTCCCAAATATCACTTTGCAGATTCCACGAAAAGAGTGTTAGCAAACTGCTTCTTGAGGCAGAGGTGGTAACTCTGTGAGATGAACTCACAGATCAGAAAGAAGTTTCTCAGAAAGCTTCTTTCACGTTTTGAAGGGATGAAATTTCCTTTATCAGCGTAGGCCTCAGTATGATCCAAAGAAGCCCTTCTCAGATTCCTCAAAGACAGTGTTAATGGACTGCTCCACGAAACATAAGTGTAACTCTGTGAGATGAATTCACACATCACCAAGAAGTTTCTAAGAAAGCTTCTTTCTAGTTTTCATCTGTGGATATTTCCTTTGTCACTGTAATGTTCATTGCGCTATGAAGTATCTAATTGCAGATTTCCAGAAAACTGTGCTAACAAACTGATCACTGAAGAGAAACGTGTAACTCTGTGGGTTGCATTCACACTTGGCAATGCAGTTTCTCAGAAAGCTTCTCTTTAGTTATTATGTGAGGATATTTCCTTTAATACCATGGGCCCCAATAGGCTCCAAATATCACTTTGCAGATTCCACGAAAAGAGTGTTAGCAAACTGCTTCTTGAGGCAGAGGTTGTAACTCTGTGAGATGAACTCACAGATCAGAAAGAAGTTTCTCAGAAAGCTTCTTTCTCCTTTTTATTGGAAGATGTTTCCATTGGCCCCATTGTTTTCAAAGGGATCGGGAATATCTGTTCTCAGATTCCACACAAATAGGCCTAGGCCACGGCCCCACGAAATACCGCTGCAACTTAGTGAGTTGAATTCACACATCACATAGCGTTTCTCAGAAAGCTTCTTTCTTTAGTAAGACGAGGTTATTTGTGGTCTTCGAGCGCCACCGTGTGTCCTATTGCAGATTCTGCGAAAATTCTGCTAGCGAGTTTCTCAGTGGAAACAATGATGGACATCTGTGGGCTGAATTCACCCACAACAAAGAAGTTTTTGAGAAGCCTTCTCTGCAGGTTTCTCTGAGGATAGTTCCTTATTCAGCATGCGATTCAACGATATCCAAGACATCACATCTGAGATTCCTCAAAATGAGTGCTAGGAAACTCCCCCGAGAACGGGTGATAGAACACTGTGAAATGAATTCACATATCACAAAGCAGTTTCTCACAAAGCTTGGTTCCGCTTTCTCTTGAAGGATATTTCCTTTCTCCTTCTATTCTTCAAAGCTATCTGAAATATCACTTCTCAGAATCCACGGAAACAGTCCAAAGAAACGGCTCCAAAGAACACTGGCGTAAGTCTGTGAGTTGCATTCACACATGGCAATGCAGTTTCTCAGAAAGCTTCTCTTTAGTTATTATGTGAGGATATTTCCTTTATTACCATGGGCCCCAATAGGCTCCCAAATATCACTTTGCAGATTCCACGAAAAGAGTGTTAGCAAACTGCTTCTTGAGGCAGAGGTTGTAACTCTGTGAGATGAACTCACAGATCAGAAAGAAGTTTCTCAGAAAGCTTCTTTCACGGTTTGAACGGATGAAATTTCCTTTATCAGCGTAGGCCTCAATGTGATCCAAAGAAGCCCTTCTCAGATTCCTCAAAGACAGTGTTAATGGACTGCTCCACGAAACATAAGTGTAACTCTGTGAGATGAATTCACACATCACCAAGAAGTTTCTAAGAAAGCTTCTTTCTAGTTTTCATCTCTGGATATTTCCTTTGTCACTGTAATGTTCATTGCGCTATGAAGTATCTAATTGCAGATTTCCAGAAAACTGTGCTAACAAACTGATCACTGAAGAGAAACGTGTAACTCTGTGGGTTGCATTCACACTTGGCAATGCAGTTTCTCAGAAAGCTTCTCTTTAGTTATTATGTGAGGATATTTCCTTTATCACCATGGGCCCCAATAGGCTCCCAAATATCACTTTGCAGATTCCACGAAAAGAGTGTTAGCAAACTGCTTCTTGAGGCAGAGGTTGTAACTCTGTGAGATGAACTCACAGATCAGAAAGAAGTTTCTCAGAAAGCTTCTTTCACGGTTTGAACGGATGAAATTTCCTTTATCAGCGTAGGCCTCAAAGTGGTCTAAAGAAGCCCTTCTCAGAATCCTCAAAGACAGTGTTAACGGACGGCTCCACGAAACATAAGTGTAACTCTGTGAGATGAATTCACACATCACCAAGAAGTTTCTAAGAAAGCTTCTTTCTAGTTTTCATCTCTGGATATTTCATTTCTCACTGTAATGTACATTGCGCTATGAAGTATCTAATTGAAGATTTCCAGAAAACTGTGCTAACAAACTGATCACTGAAGAGAAACGTGTAACTCTGTGAGTTGCATTCACACATGGCAATGCAGTTTCTCAGAAAGCTTCTCTTTAGATATTATGTGAGGATATTTCCGTTATCACCGTGGGCCCCAATAGGCTCCCAAATATCACTTTGCAGATTCCACGAAAAGAGTGTTAGCAAACTGCTTCTTGAGGCAGAGGTTTTAACTCTGTGAGATGAACTCACAGATCAGAAAGAAGTTTCTCAGAAAGCTTCTTTCACGGTTTGAACGGATGAAATTTCCTTTATCAGCGTAGGCCTCAATATGATCCAAAGAAGCCCTTCTCAGATTCCTCAAAGACAGTGTTAATGGACTGCTCCACGAAACATAAGTGTAACTCTGTGAGATGAATTCACACATCACCAAGAAGTTTCTAAGAAAGCTTCTTTCTAGTTTTCATCTCTGGATATTTCCTTTGTCACTGTAATGTTCATTGCGCTATGAAGTATCTAATTGCAGATTTCCAGAAAACTGTGCTAACAAACTGATCACTGAAGAGAAACTTGTAACTCTGTGGGTTGCATTCACACTTGGCAATGCAGTTTCTCAGAAAGCTTCTCTTTAGTTATTATGTGAGGATATTTCCTTTATAACCATGGGCCCCAATAGGCTCCCAAATATCACTTTGCAGATTCCACGAAAAGAGTGTTAGCAAACTGCTTCTTGAGGCAGAGGTTGTAACTCTGTGAGATGAACTCACAGATCAGAAAGAAGTTTCTCAGAAAGCTTCTTTCACGTTTTGAACGGATGAAATTTCCTTTATCAGCTTAGGCCTCAATATGATCCAAAGAAGCCCTTCTCAGATTCCTCAAAGACAGTGTTAATGCACTGCTCCACGAAACATAAGTGTAACTCTGTGAGATGAATTCACACATCACCAAGAAGTTTCTAAGAAAGCTTCTTTCTAGTTTTCATCTGTGGATATTTCCTTTGTCACTGTAATGTTCATTGCGCTATGAAGTATCTAATTGCAGATTTCCAGAAAACTGTGCTAACAAACTGATCACTGAAGAGAAACGTGTAACTCTGTGAGTTGCATTCACACTTGGCAATGCAGTTTCTCAGAAAGCTTCTCTTTAGTTATTATGTGAGGATATTTCCTTTATCACCATGGGCCCCAATAGGCTCCCAAATATCACTTTGCAGATTCCACGAAAAGAGTGTTAGCAAACTGCTTCTTGAGGCAGAGGTTGTAACTCTGTGAGATGAACTCACAGATCAGAAAGAAGTTTCTCAGAAAGCTTCTTTCTCATTTTTATTGGAAGATGTTTCCATTGGCCCCATTGTTTTCAAAGGGATCGGGAATATCTGTTCTCAGATTCCACACAAATAGGCCTAGGCCACGGCCCCACGAAATACAGCTGCAACTTAGTGAGTTGAATTCACACATCACATAGCGTTTCTCAGAAAGCTTCTTTCTTTAGTAAGACGAGGTTATTTGTGGTCTTGGAGCGCCACCGTGTGTCCTATTGCAGATTCTGCGAAAATTCTGCTAGCGAGTTTCTCAGTGGAAACAATGATGGACATCTGTGGGCTGAATTCACCCACAACAAAGAAGTTTTTGAGAAGCCTTCTCTGCAGGTTTCTCTGAGGATAGTTCCTTATTCAGCATGCGATTCAACGATATCCAAGACATCACATCTGAGATTCCTCAAAATGAGTGCTAGGAAACTCCCCCGAGAACGGGTGATAGAACACTGTGAAATGAATTCACATATCACAAAGCAGTTTCTCACAAAGCTTGGTTCCGCTTTCTCTTGAAGGATATTTCCTTTCTCCTTCTATTCTTCAAAGCTATCTGAAATATCACTTCTCAGAATCCACGGAAACAGTCCAAAGAAACGGCTCCAAAGAACACTGGCGTAAGTCTGTGAGTTGCATTCACACATGGCAATGCAGTTTCTCAGAAAGCTTCTCTTTAGTTATTATGTGAGGATATTTCCTTTATTACCATGGGCCCCAATAGGCTCCCAAATATCACTTTGCAGATTCCACGAAAAGAGTGTTAGGCAAACTGCTTCTTGAGGCAGAGGTTGTAACTCTGTGAGATGAACTCACAGATCAGAAAGAAGTTTCTGAGAAAGCTTCCTTCACGTTTTGAACGGATGAAATTTCCTTTATCAGCGTAGGCCTCAATGTGATCCAAAGAAGCCCTTCTCAGATTCCTCAAAGACAGTGTTAATGGACTGCTCCACGAAACATAAGTGTAACTCTGTGAGATGAATTCACACATCACCAAGAAGTTTCTAAGAAAGCTTCTTTCTAGTTTTCATCTGTGGATATTTCATTTGTCACTGTTATGTTCATTGCGCTATGAAGTATCTAATTGCAGATTTCCAGAAAACTGTGCTAACAAACTGATCACAGAAGAGAAACGTGTAACTCTGTGAGTTGCATTCACACATGGCAATGCAGTTTCTCAGAAAGCTTCTCTTTAGTTATTATGTGAGGATATTTCCTTTATCACCATGGGCCCCAATAGGCTCCCAAATATCACTTTGCAGATTCCACGAAAAGAGTGTTAGCAAACTGCTTCTTGAGGCAGAGGTTGTAACTCTGTGAGATGAACTCACAGATCAGAAAGAAGTTTCTCAGAAAGCTTCTTTCACGGTTTGAACGGATGAAATTTCCTTTATCAGCGTAGGCCTCAAAGTGGTCTAAAGAAGCCCTTCTCAGAATCCTCAAAGACAGTGTTAACGGACTGCTCCACGAAACATAAGTGTAACTCTGTGAGATGAATTCACTACATCACCAAGAAGTTTCTAAGAAAGCTTCTTTCTAGTTTTCATCTGTGGATATTTCCTTTGTCACTGTAATGTTCATTGCGCTATGAAGTATATAATTGCAGATTTCCAGAAAACTGTGCTAACAAACTGATCACTGAAGAGAAACGTGTAACTCTGTGGGTTGCATTCACACTTGGCAATGCAGTTTCTCAGAAAGCTTCTCTTTAGTTATTATGTGAGGATATTTCCTTTATTACCATGGGCCCCAATAGGCTCCCAAATATCACTTTGCAGATTCCACGAAAAGAGTGTTAGCAAACTGCTTCTTGAGGCAGAGGTTGTAACTCTGTGAGATGAACTCACAGATCAGAAAGAAGTTTCTCAGAAAGCTTCTTTCACGGTTTGAACGGATGAAATTTCCTTTATCAGCGTAGGCCTCAATGTGATCCAAAGAAGCCCTTCTCAGATTCCTCAAAGACAGTGTTAATGGACTGCTCCACGAAACATAAGTGTAACTCTGTGAGATGAATTCACACATCACCAAGAAGTTTCTAAGAAAGCTTCTTTCTAGTTTTCATCTCTGGATATTTCCTTTGTCACTGTAATGTTCATTGCGCTATGAAGTATCTAATTGCAGATTTCCAGAAAACTGTGCTAACAAACTGATCACTGAAGAGAAACGTGTAACTCTGTGGGTTGCATTCACACTTGGCAATGCAGTTTCTCAGAAAGCTTCTCTTTAGTTATTATGTGAGGATATTTCCTTTATCACCATGGGCCCCAATAGGCTCCCAAATATCACTTTGCAGATTCCACGAAAAGAGTGTTAGCAAACTGCTTCTTGAGGCAGAGGTTGTAACTCTGTGAGATGAACTCACAGATCAGAAAGAAGTTTCTCAGAAAGCTTCTTTCACGTTTTGAACGGATGAAATTTCCTTTATCAGCGTAGGCCTCAATATGATCCAAACAAGCCCTTCTCAGATTCCTCAAAGACAGTGTTAATGGACTGCTCCACGAAACATAAGTGTAACTCTGTGAGATGAATTCACACATCACCAAGACGTTTCTAAGAAAGCTTCTTTCTAGTTTTCATCTGTGGATATTTCCTTTGTCACTGTAATGTTCATTGCGCTATGAAGTATCTAATTGCAGATTTCCAGAAAACTGTGCTAACAAACTGATCACTGAAGAGAAACGTGTAACTCTGTGAGTTGCATTCACACTTGGCAATGCAGTTTCTCAGAAAGCTTCTCTTTAGTTATTATGTGAGGATATTTCCTTTATCACCATGGGCCCCAATAGGCTCCCAAATATCACTTTGCAGATTCCATGAAAAGAGTGTTAGCAAACTGCTTCTTGAGGCAGAGGTTGTAACTCTGTGAGATGAACTCACAGATCAGAAAGAAGTTTCTCAGAAAGCTTCTTTCACGTTTTGAACGGATGAAATTTCCTTTATCAGCGTAGGCCTCAATGTGATCCAAAGAAGCCCTTCTCAGATTCCTCAAAGACAGTGTTAATGGACTGCTCCACGAAACATAAGTGTAACTCTGTGAGATGAATTCACACATCACCAAGAAGTTTCTAAGAAAGCTTCTTTCTAGTTTTCATCTCTGGATATTTCCTTTGTCACTGTAATGTTCATTGCGCTATGAAGTATCTAATTGCAGATTTCCAGAAAACTGTGCTAACAAACTGATCACTGAAGAGAAACGTGTAACTCTGTGGGTTGCATTCACACTTGGCAATGCAGTTTCTCAGAAAGCTTCTCTTTAGTTATTATGTGAGGATATTTCCTTTATCACCATGGGCCCCAATAGGCTCCCAAATATCACTTTGCAGATTCCACGAAAAGAGTGTTAGCAAACTGCTTCTTGAGGCAGAGGTTGTAACTCTGTGAGATGAACTCACAGATCAGAAAGAAGTTTCTCAGAAAGCTTCTTTCTCATTTTTATTGGAAGATGTTTCCATTGGCCCCATTGTTTTCAAAGGGATCGGGAATATCTGTTCTCAGATTCCACACAAATAGGCCTAGGCCACGGCCCCACGAAATACAGCTGCAACTTAGTGAGTTGAATTCACACATCACATAGCGTTTCTCAGAAAGCTTCTTTCTTTAGTAAGACGAGGTTATTTGTGGTCTTGGAGCGCCACCGTGTGTCCTATTGCAGATTCTGCGAAAATTCTGCTAGCGAGTTTCTCAGTGGAAACAATGATGGACATCTGTGGGCTGAATTCACCCACAACAAAGAAGTTTTTGAGAAGCCTTCTCTGCAGGTTTCTCTGAGGATAGTTCCTTATTCAGCATGCGATTCAACGATATCCAAGACATCACATCTGAGATTCCTCAAAATGAGTGCTAGGAAACTCCCCCGAGAACGGGTGATAGAACACTGTGAAATGAATTCACATATCACAAAGCAGTTTCTCACAAAGCTTGGTTCCGCTTTCTCTTGAAGGATATTTCCTTTCTCCTTCTATTCTTCAAAGCTATCTGAAATATCACTTCTCAGAATCCACGGAAACAGTCCAAAGAAACGGCTCCAAAGAACACTGGCGTAAGTCTGTGAGTTGCATTCACACATGGCAATGCAGTTTCTCAGAAAGCTTCTCTTTAGTTATTATGTGAGGATATTTCCTTTATCACCATGGGCCCCAATAGGCTCCCAAATATCACTTTGCAGATTCCACGAAAAGAGTGTTAGGAAACTGCTTCTTGAGGCAGAGGTTGTAACTCTGTGAGATGAACTCACAGATCAGAAAGAAGTTTCTCAGAAAGCTTCTTTCACGGTTTGAACGGATGAAATTTCCTTTATCAGCGTAGGCCTCAAAGTGGTCTAAAGAAGCCCTTCTCAGAATCCTCAAAGACAGTGTTAACGGACTGCTCCACGAAAGATAAGTGTAACTCTGTGAGATGAATTCACACATCACCAAGAAGTTTCTAAGAAAGCTTCTTTCTAGTTTTCATCTGTGGATATTTCATTTGTCACTGTTATGTTCATTGGGCTATGAAGTATCTAATTGCAGATTTCCAGAAAACTGTGCTAACAAACTGATCACTGAAGAGAAACGTGTAACTCTGTGAGTTGCATTCACACATGGCAATGCAGTTTCTCAGAAAGCTTCTCTTTAGTTATTATGTGAGGATATTTCCTTTATCACCATGGGCCCCAATAGGCTCCCAAATATCACTTTGCAGATTCCATGAAAAGAGTGTTAGCAAACTGCTTCTTGAGGCAGAGGTTGTAACTCTGTGAGATGAACTCACAGATCAGAAAGAAGTTTCTCAGAAAGCTTCTTTCACGGTTTGAACGGATGAAATTTCCTTTATCAGCGTAGGCCTCAATGTGATCCAAAGAAGCCCTTCTCAGATTCCTCAAAGACAGTGTTAATGGACTGCTCCACGAAACATAAGTGTAACTCTGTGAGATGAATTCACACATCACCAAGAAGTTTCTAAGAAAGCTTCTTTCTAGTTTTCATCTCTGGATATTTCCTTTGTCACTGTAATGTTCATTGCGCTATGAAGTATCTAATTGCAGATTTCCAGAAAACTGTGCTAACAAACTGATCACTGAAGAGAAACGTGTAACTCTGTGAGTTGCATTCACACTTGGCAATGCAGTTTCTCAGAAAGCTTCTCTTTAGTTATTATGTGAGGATATTTCCTTTATCACCATGGGCCCCAATAGGCTCCCAAATATCACTTTGCAGATTCCACGAAAAGAGTGTTAGCAAACTGCTTCTTGAGGCAGAGGTTGTAACTCTGTGAGATGAACTCACAGATCAGAAAGAAGTTTCTCAGAAAGCTTCTTTCTCATTTTTATTGGAAGATGTTTCCATTGGCCCCATTGTTTTCAAAGGGATCGGGAATATCTGTTCTCAGATTCCACACAAATAGGCCTAGGCCACGGCCCCACGAAATACAGCTGCAACTTAGTGAGTTGAATTCACACATCACATAGCGTTTCTCAGAAAGCTTCTTTCTTTAGTAAGACGAGGTTATTTGTGGTCTTGGAGCGCCACCGTGTGTCCTATTGCAGATTCTGCGAAAATTCTGCTAGCGAGTTTCTCAGTGGAAACAATGATGGACATCTGTGGGCTGAATTCACCCACAACAAAGAAGTTTTTGAGAAGCCTTCTCTGCAGGTTTCTCTGAGGATAGTTCCTTATTCAGCATGCGATTCAACGATATCCAAGACATCACATCTGAGATTCCTCAAAATGAGTGCTAGGAAACTCCCCCGAGAACGGGTGATAGAACACTGTGAAATGAATTCACATATCACAAAGCAGTTTCTCACAAAGCTTGGTTCCGCTTTCTCTTGAAGGATATTTCCTTTCTCCTTCTATTCTTCAAAGCTATCTGAAATATCACTTCTCAGAATCCACGGAAACAGTCCAAAGAAACGGCTCCAAAGAACACTGGCGTAAGTCTGTGAGTTGCATTCACACATGGCAATGCAGTTTCTCAGAAAGCTTCTCTTTAGTTATTATGTGAGGATATTTCCTTTATCACCATGGGCCCCAATAGGCTCCCAAATATCACTTTGCAGATTCCACTGAAAAGAGTGTTAGCAAACTGCTTCTTGAGGCAGAGGTTGTAACTCTGTGAGATGAACTCACAGATCAGAAAGAAGTTTCTCAGAAAGCTTCTTTCACGGTTTGAACGGATGAAATTTCCTTTATCAGCGTAGGCCTCAAAGTGGTCTAAAGAAGCCCTTCTCAGAATCCTCAAAGACAGTGTTAACGGACTGCTCCACGAAACATAAGTGTAACTCTGTGAGATGAATTCACACATCACCAAGAAGTTTCTAAGAAAGCTTCTTTCTAGTTTTCATCTGTGGATATTTCATTTCTCACTGTTATGTTCATTGCGCTATGAAGTATCTAATTGCAGATTTCCAGAAAACTGTGCTAACAAACTGATCACTGAAGAGAAACGTGTAACTCTGTGAGTTGCATTCACACATGGCAATGCAGTTTCTCAGAAAGCTTCTCTTTAGTTATTATGTGAGGATATTTCCGTTATCACCATGGGCCCCAATAGGCTCCCAAATATCACTTTGCAGATTCCACGAAAAGAGTGTTAGCAAACTGCTTCTTGAGGCAGAGGTTGTAACTCTGTGAGATGAACTCACAGATCAGAAAGAAGTTTCTGAGAAAGCTTCTTTCACGTTTTGAACGGATGAAATTTCCTTTATCAGCGTAGGCCTCAATGTGATCCAAAGAAGCCCTTCTCAGATTCCTCAAAGACAGTGTTAATGGACTGCTCCACGAAACATAAGTGTAACTCTGTGAGATGAATTCACACATCACCAAGAAGTTTCTAAGAAAGCTTCTTTCTAGTTTTCATCTCTGGATATTTCCTTTGTCACTGTAATGTTCATTGCGCTATGAAGTATCTAATTGCAGATTTCCAGAAAACTGTGCTAACAAACTGATCACTGAAGAGAAACGTGTAACTCTGTGGGTTGCATTCACACTTGGCAATGCAGTTTCTCAGAAAGCTTCTCTTTAGTTATTATGTGAGGATATTTCCTTTATCACCATGGGCCCCAATAGGCTCCCAAATATCACTTTGCAGATTCCACGAAAAGAGTGTTAGCAAACTGCTTCTTGAGGCAGAGGTTGTAACTCTGTGAGATGAACTCACAGATCAGAAAGAAGTTTCTCAGAAAGCTTCTTTCACGTTTTGAACGGATGAAATTTCCTTTATCAGCTTAGGCCTCAATATGATCCAAAGAAGCCCTTCTCAGATTCCTCAAAGACAGTGTTAATGCACTGCTCCACGAAACATAAGTGTAACTCTGTGAGATGAATTCACACATCACCAAGAAGTTTCTAAGAAAGCTTCTTTCTAGTTTTCATCTCTGGATATTTCCTTTGTCACTGTTATGTTCATTGCGCTATGAAGTATCTAATTGCAGATTTCCAGAAAACTGTGCTAACAAACTGATCACAGAAGAGAAACGTGTAACTCTGTGAGTTGCATTCACACATGGCAATGCAGTTTCTCAGAAAGCTTCTCTTTAGTTATTATGTGAGGATATTTCCTTTATCACCATGGGCCCCAATAGGCTCCCAAATATCACTTTGCAGATTCCACGAAAAGAGTGTTAGCAAACTGCTTCTTGAGGCAGAGGTTGTAACTCTGTGAGATGAACTCACAGATCAGAAAGAAGTTTCTCAGAAAGCTTCTTTCACGTTTTGAACGGATGAAATTTCCTTTATCAGCGTAGGCCTCAAGTGGTCTAAAGAAGCCCTTCTCAGAATCCTCAAAGACAGTGTTAACGGACTGCTCCACGAAACATAAGTGTAACTCTGTGAGATGAATTCACACATCACCAAGAAGTTTCTAAGAAAGCTTCTTTCTAGTTTTCATCTGTGGATATTTCCTTTGTCACTGTAATGTTCATTGCGCTATGAAGTATCTAATTGCAGATTTCCAGAAAACTGTGCTAACAAACTGATCACTGAAGAGATAGTGTAACTCTGTGAGTTGCATTCACACATGGCAATGCAGTTTCTCAGAAAGCTTCTCTTTAGTTATTATGTGAGGATATTTCCTTTATCACCATGGGCCCCAATAGGCTCCCAAATATCACTTTGCAGATTCCACGAAAAGAGTGTTAGCAAACTGCTTCTTGAGGCAGAGGTTGTAACTCTGTGAGATGAACTCACAGATCAGAAAGAAGTTTCTCAGAAAGCTTCTTTCACGGTTTGAACGGATGAAATTTCCTTTATCAGCGTAGGCCTCAATGTGATCCAAAGAAGCCCTTCTCAGATTCCTCAAAGACAGTGTTAATGGACTGCTCCACGAAACATAAGTGTAACTCTGTGAGATGAATTCACACATCACCAAGAAGTTTCTAAGAAAGCTTCTTTCTAGTTTTCATCTCTGGATATTTCCTTTGTCACTGTAATGTTCATTGCGCTATGAAGTATCTAATTGCAGATTTCCAGAAAACTGTGCTAACAAACTGATCACTGAAGAGAAACGTGTAACTCTGTGAGTTGCATTCACACATGGCAATGCAGTTTCTCAGAAAGCTTCTCTTTAGTTATTATGTGAGGATATTTCCTTTATCACCATGGGCCCCAATAGGCTCCCAAATATCACTTTGCAGATTCCACGAAAAGAGTGTTAGCAAACTGCTTCTTGAGGCAGAGGTTGTAACTCTGTGAGATGAACTCACAGATCAGAAAGAAGTTTCTCAGAAAGCTTCTTTCACGTTTTGAACGGATGAAATTTCCTTATCAGCGTAGGCCTCAATAGTGATCCAAAGAAGCCCTTCTCAGATTCCTCAAAGACAGTGTTAATGGACTGCTCCACGAAACATAAGTGTAACTCTGTGAGATGAATTCACACATCACCAAGAAGTTTCTAAGAAAGCTTCTTTCTAGTTTTCATCTGTGGATATTTCCTTTGTCACTGTAATGTTCATTGCGCTATGAAGTATCTAATTGCAGATTTCCAGAAAACTGTGCTAACAAACTGATCACTGAAGAGAAACGTGTAACTCTGTGGGTTGCATTCACACTTGGCAATGCAGTTTCTCAGAAAGCTTCTCTTTAGTTATTATGTGAGGATATTTCCTTTATCACCATGGGCCCCAATAGGCTCCCAAATATCACTTTGCAGATTCCACGAAAAGAGTGTTAGCAAACTGCTTCTTGAGGCAGAGGTTGTAACTCTGTGAGATGAACTCACAGATCAGAAAGAAGTTTCTCAGAAAGCTTCTTTCACGGTTTGAACGGATGAAATTTCCTTTATCAGCGTAGGCCTCAATGTGATCCAAAGAAGCCCTTCTCAGATCCTCAAAGACAGTGTTAATGGACTGCTCCACGAAACATAAGTGTAACTCTGTGAGATGAATTCACACATCACCAAGAAGTTTCTAAGAAAGCTTCTTTCTAGTTTTCATCTGTGGATATTTCATTTGTCACTGTTATGTTCATTGCGCTATGAAGTATCTAATTGCAGATTTCCAGAAAACTGTGCTAACAAACTGATCACAGAAGAGAAACGTGTAACTCTGTGAGTTGCATTCACACATGGCAATGCAGTTTCTCAGAAAGCTTCTCTTTAGTTATTATGTGAGGATATTTCCTTTATCACCATGGGCCCCAATAGGCTCCCAAATATCACTTTGCAGATTCCACGAAAAGAGTGTTAGCAAACTGCTTCTTGAGGCAGAGGTTGTAACTCTGTGAGATGAACTCACAGATCAGAAAGAAGTTTCTCAGAAAGCTTCTTTCACGGTTTGAACGGATGAAATTTCCTTTATCAGCGTAGGCCTCAAAGTGGTCTAAAGAAGCCCTTCTCAGAATCCTCAAAGACAGTGTTAACGGACTGCTCCACGAAACATAAGTGTAACTCTGTGAGATGAATTCACACATCACCAAGAAGTTTCTAAGAAAGCTTCTTTCTAGTTTTCATCTGTGGATATTTCCTTTGTCACTGTAATGTTCATTGCGCTATGAAGTATCTAATTGCAGATTTCCAGAAAACTGTGCTAACAAACTGATCACTGAAGAGAAACGTGTAACTCTGTGAGTTGCATTCACACATGGCAATGCAGTTTCTCAGAAAGCTTCTCTTTAGTTATTATGTGAGGATATTTCCTTTATCACCATGGGCCCCAATAGGCTCCCAAATATCACTTTGCAGATTCCACGAAAAGAGTGTTAGCAAACTGCTTCTTGAGGCAGAGGTTGTAACTCTGTGAGATGAACTCACAGATCAGAAAGAAGTTTCTCAGAAAGCTTCTTTCACGGTTTGAACGGATGAAATTTCCTTTATCAGCGTAGGCCTCAATGTGATCCAAAGAAGCCCTTCTCAGATTCCTCAAAGACAGTGTTAATGGACTGCTCCACGAAACATAAGTGTAACTCTGTGAGATGAATTCACACATCACCAAGAAGTTTCTAAGAAAGCTTCTTTCTAGTTTTCATCTGTGGATATTTCCTTTGTCACTGTAATGTTCATTGCGCTATGAAGTATCTAATTGCAGATTTCCAGAAAACTGTGCTAACAAACTGATCACTGAAGAGAAACGTGTAACTCTGTGGGTTGCATTCACACTGGCAATGCAGTTTCTCAGAAAGCTTCTCTTTAGTTATTATGTGAGGATATTTCCTTTATACCATGGGCCCCAATAGGCTCCCAAATATCACTTTGCAGATTCCACGAAAAGAGTGTTAGCAAAACTGCTTCTTGAGGCAGAGGTTGTAACTCTGTGAGATGAACTCACAGATCAGAAAGAAGTTTCTCAGAAAGCTTCTTTCTCCTTTTTATTGGAAGATGTTTCCATTGGCCCCATTGTTTTCAAAGGGATCGGGAATATCTGTTCTCAGATTCCACACAAATAGGCCTAGGCCACGGCCCCCCACGAAATACCGCTGCAACTTAGTGAGTTGAATTCACACATCACATAGCGTTTCTCAGAAAGCTTCTTTCTTTAGTAAGACGAGGTTATTTGTGGTCTTCGAGCGCCACCGTGTGTCCTATTGCAGATTCTGCGAAAATTCTGCTAGCGAGTTTCTCAGTGGAAACAATGATGGACATCTGTGGGCTGAATTCACCCACAACAAAGAAGTTTTTGAGAAGCCTTCTCTGCAGGTTTCTCTGAGGATAGTTCCTTATTCAGCATGCGATTCAACGATATCCAAGACATCACATCTGAGATTCCTCAAAATGAGTGCTAGGAAACTCCCCCGAGAACGGGTGATAGAACACTGTGAAATGAATTCACATATCACAAAGCAGTTTCTCACAAAGCTTGGTTCCGCTTTCTCTTGAAGGATATTTCCTTTCTCCTTCTATTCTTCAAAGCTATCTGAAATATCACTTCTCAGAATCCACGGAAACAGTCCAAAGAAACGGCTCCAAAGAACACTGGCGTAAGTCTGTGAGTTGCATTCACACATGGCAATGCAGTTTCTCAGAAAGCTTCT
>NC_044558.1:142818407-142862392 GCF_007565055.1 Rhinopithecus roxellana | reverse complement strand
AATGTGATCCAAAGAAGCCCTTCTCAGTTCCCCAAAGACAGTGTTAATGGACTGCTCCACGAAACATAAGTGTAACTCTGTGAGATGAATTCACACATCACCAAGAGTTTCTAAGAAAGCTTCTTTCTAGTTTTCATCTGTGGAAATTTCCTTTGTCACTGTTATGTTCATGCGCTGTGAAGTATCTATTGCAGATTTCCAGAAAACTGTGCTAACAAACTGATCACTGAAGAGAAACGTGTAACTCTGTGAGTGCATTCACACATGGCAATGCAGTTTCTCAGAAAGCTTCTCTTTAGTTATTATGTGAGGATAATTCCTTTATCACCATGGGCCTCAATAGGCTCCCAAATATCACTTTGCAGATTCCCCAAAAAAGTGTTAGCAAACTGCTTCTTAGGCAGAGGTGTTGTAACTCTGTGAGATGAACTCACAGATCAGAAAGAAGTTTCTCAGAAAGCTCTTTCACGTTTTGAACGGATGAAATTTCCTTTATCAGCGTAGGCCTCAATGTGATCCAAAGAAGCCCTTCTCAGATTCCCCAAAGACAGTGTTAATGGACTGTCCACGAAACATAAGTGTAACTCTGTGAGATGAATTCACACATCACCAAGAAGTTTCTAAGAAAGCTTCTTTCTAGTTTTCATCTGTGGATATTTCCTTTGTCACTGTAATGTCATTGCGCTAGGAAGTATCTAATTGCAGATTTCCAGAAAAACTGTGCTAACAAACTGATCACTGAAGAGAAACGTATAACTCTGTGAGTTGCATTCACACATGGCAATGCAGTTTTCTCAGAAAGCTTCTCTTTAGTATTATGTGAGGATAATTCCTTTATCACCATGGGCCCCAATAGGCTCCCAAATATTTGCAGATTACACGAACAGAGTGTTAGCCATCTGCTTCTTTGGGCAGAAGTGGTAACTCTGTGAGATGAACTCACAGATCAGAAAGAAGTTACTCAGAAAGCTTCTTCTATTTTTATTGGAAGATGTTTCCATTGGCCCCATTGTTTTCAAAGGGATCGGGAATATCTGTTCTCAGATTCCACACAAATAGGGCTAGGCCACGGCCCCACGAAATACAGCTGCAACTTAGTGAGTTGAATTCACACATCACAAAGCGGTTTCTCAGAAAGCTTCCCACTTTAGTAAGACGAGGTTATTGTTTTGTCTTGGAGCGCCACGTGTGTCCTATTGCAGATTCTGCGAAAACTCTGCTAGCAAGTTTCTCAGTGGAACAATGATGGACATCTGTGGGCTGAATTCACCCACAACAAAGAAGTTTCTGAGAAGGCTTCTCTGCAGCTTTCTCTGAGGATAGTTCCTTATTCAGCATGCGATTCAACGATATCCAAGACATCACATCTGAGATTCCTCAAAATGAGTGCTAGGAAACTGCCCGAGAAAGGGTGATAGAACACTGTGAAATGAATTCACATATCACAAAGCAGTTTCGCAGAAACTTGGTTCCGCTTTCTCTTGGAGTATATTAGTTTTCTCCTGCTATTCTTCAAGCTATCTGAAATATCACTTCTCGGATCCACGGAAACAGTCCTAAGAACGGCCCCAAAAAACACTGGCGTAACTCTGTGAGTTGCATTCACACATGGCAAATGCAGTTTCTCAGAAAGCGTCTCTTTAGTTATTAGTGAGAATAATTCCTTTATCACCATGGGCCTCACTAGGCTCCCAAATATCACTTTGCAGATTCCACCAAAAAAGTGTTAGCAAACTGCTTCTTAAGGCAGAGGTTGTAACTCTGTGAGATGAACTCACAGATCAGAAAGAGTTTCTCAAAAAGCTTCTTTCACGTTTTGACGCATGAAATTTCCTTTATCAGCGTAGGCCTCAATGTGATCCAAAGAGCCCTTCTCAGTTTCCCCAAAGACAGTGTTAATGGACTGCTCCACGAAACATAAGTGTAACTCTGTGAGATGAATTCACACATCACCAAGAAGTTTCTAAGAAAGCTTCTTTCTAGTTTTCATCTGTGGAAATTTCCTTTGTCACTGTAATGTTCATTGCGCTATGAAGTATCTAATTGCAGATTTCCAGAAAACTGTGCTAACAAACTGATCACTGAAGAGAAACGTGTAACTCTGTGAGTTGCATTCACACATGGCAATGCAGTTTCTCAGAATGCTTCTCCTTAGTTATTATGTGAGGATAATTCCTTTATCACCATTGGCCTCATAGGCTCCCAAATATCACTTTGCAGATTCCACCAAAAAAGTGTTAGCAAACTGCTTCTTGAGGCAGAGGTTGTAACTCTGTGAGATGAACTCACAGATCAGAAAGAAGTTTCTCAGAAAGCTTCTTTCACGTTTGAACGGATGAAATTTCCTTTATCAGCGTAGGCCTCAATGTGATCCAAAGAAGCCCTTCTCAGTTTCCCCAAAGACAGTGTTAATGGACTGCTCCACGAAACATAAGTGTAACTCTGTGAGAGGAATTCACACATCACCAAGAAGTTTCTAAGAAAGCTTCTTTCTAGTTTTCATCTGTGGAAATTTCCTTTGTCACTGTAATGTTCATTGCGCTATGAAGTATCTAATTGCAGATTTCCAGAAAACTGTTGCTAACAAACTGATCACTGAAGAGAAACGTGTAACTCTGTGAGTTGCATTCACACATGGCAATGCAGTTCTCAGAAGCTTCTCTTTGTATTATGTGAGGATATTTGCTTATCACCATGATCCCCAACAGGCCCCAAATATCACTTTGCAGATGCCAGGAAAAGCGTGTTAGCAAATGCTTCTTGAGGCAGAGGTTGTAACTCTGTGAGATGAACTCACAGATCAGAAAGAAGTTTCTCCGAAAGCTCTTTCGCGTTTGAACGGATGAAATTTCCTTTATCAGCGTAGGCCTCAATGTGATCCAAAGAAGCCCTTCTCAGATTCCCCAAAGACAGTGTTAATGGGACTGCTCCACGAAACATAGTGTAACTCTGTGAGATGAATTCACACATCACCAAGAAGTTTCTAAGAAAGCTTCTTTCTAAGTTTTTCATCTGTGGAAATTTCCTTTGTCACTGTAATGTTCATTGCGCTGTGAAGTATCTAATTGCAGATTTCCAGAAAACTGTGCTAACAAACTGATCACTGAAGAGAAAACGTGTAACTCTGTGAGTTGCATTCACACATGGCAATGCAGTTTCTCAGAAAGCTTCTCTTTAGTTATTATGTGAGGATAATTCCTTATCACCATGGGCCTCAATAGGCTCCCAAATATCACTTTGCAGATTCCACCAAAAAAGTGTTAGCAAACTGCTTCTTAAGGCAGAGGTTGTAACTCTGTGAGATGAACTCACAGATCAGAAAGAAGTTTCTCAGAAAGCTTCTTTCACGTTTTGAACGCATGAAATTTCCTTTATCAGCGTAGGCCTCAATGTGATCCAAAGAAGCCCTTCTCAGTTTCCCCAAAGACAGTGTTAATGGACTGCTCCACGAAACATAAGTGTAACTCTGTGAGATGAATTCACACATCACCAAGAAGTTTCTAAGAAAGCTTCTTTCTAGTTTTCATCTGTGGAAATTTCCTTTGTCACTGTAATGTTCATTGCGCTATGAAGTATCTAATTGCAGATTTCCAGAAAAACTGTGCTAACAAACTGATCACTGAAGAGAAACGTGTAACTCTGTGAGTTGCATTCACACATGGCAATGCAGTTTCTCAGAATGCTTCTCCTTAGTTATTATGTGAGGATAATTCCTTTATCACCATTGGCCTCAATAGGCTCCCAAATATCACTTTGCAGATTCCACCAAAAAAGTGTTAGCAAACTGCTTCTTAAGGCAGAGGTTGTAACTCTGTGAGATGAACTCACAGATCAGAAAGAAGTTTCTCAGAAAGCTTCTTTCACGTTTTGAACGGATGAAATTTCCTTTATCAGCGTAGGCCTCAATGTGATCCAAAGAAGCCCTTCTCAGTTTCCCCAAAGACAGTGTTAATGGACTGCTCCACGAAACATAAGTGTAACTCTGTGAGAGGAATTCACACATCACCAAGAAGTTTCTAAGAAAGCTTCTTTCTAGTTTTCATCTGTGGAAATTTCCTTTGTCACTGTAATGTTCATTGCGCTATGAAGTATCTAATTGCAGATTTCCAGAAAACTGTGCTAACAAACTGATCACTGAAGAGAAACGTGTAACTCGGTGAGTTGCATTCACACATGGCAATGCAGTTTCTCAGAATGCTTCTCCTTAGTTATTATGTGAGGATAATTCCTTTATCACCATTGGCCTCAATAGGCTCCCAAATATCACTTTGCAGATTCCACCAAAAAAGTGTTAGCAAACTGCTTCTTAAGGCAGAGGTTGTAACTCTGTGAGATGAACTCACAGATCAGAAAGAAGTTTCTCAGAAAGCTTCTTTCACGTTTTGAACGGATGAAATTTCCTTTATCAGCGTAGGCCTCAATGTGATCCAAAGAAGCCCTTCTCAGTTTCACCAAAGACAGTGTTAATGGACTGCTCCACGAAACATAAGTGTAACTCTGTGAGAGGAATTCACACATCACCAAGAAGTTTCTAAGAAAGCTTCTTTCTAGTTTTCATCTGTGGAAATTTCCTTTGTCACTGTAATGTTCATTGCGCTATGAAGTATCTAATTGCAGATTTCCAGAAAACTGTGCTAACAAACTGATCACTGAAGAGAAACGTGTACTCTGTGAGTTGCATTCACACATGGCATGCAGTTTCTCAGAAAGCTTCTCCTTAGTTATTATGTGAGGATAATTTCCTTTATCACCATTGGCCTCAATAGGCTCCCAAATATCACTTTGCAGATTCCACCAAAAAGTGTTAGCAAAACTGCTTCTTAAGCAGAGGTTGTAACTCTGTGAGATGAACTCACAGATCAGAAAGAAGTTTCTCAGAAAGCTTCTTTCACGTTTTGAACGCATGAAATTTCCTTTATCAGCGTAGGCCTCAATGTGATCCAAAGAAGCCCTTCTCAGTTTCCCCAAAGACAGTGTTAATGGACTGCTCCACGAAACATAAGTGTAACTCTGTGAGAGGAATTCACACATCACCAAGAAGTTTCTAAGAAAGCTTCTTTCTAGTTTTCATCTGTGGAAATTTCCTTTGTCACTGTAATGTTCATTGCGCTATGAAGTATCTAATTGCAGATTTCCAGAAAACTGTGCTAACAAACTGATCACTGAAGAGAAACGTGTAACTCTGTGAGTTGCATTCACACATGGCAATGCAGTTTCTCAGAAAGCTTCTCTTTAGTTATTATGTGAGGATAATTCCTTTATCACCATGATCCCCAACAGGCCCCAAATATCACTTTGCAGATGCCACGAAAAGCGTGTTAGCAAACTGCTTCCTGAGGCAGAGGTTGTAACTCTGTGAGATGAACTCACAGATCAGAAAGAAGTTTCTCAGAAAGCTTCTTTCACGTTTTGAACGCATGAAATTTCCTTTATCAGCGTAGGCCTCAATGTGATCCAAAGAAGCCCTTCTCAGTTTCCCCAAAGACAGTGTTAATGGACTGCTCCACGAAACATAAGTGTAACTCTGTGAGATGAATTCACACATCACCAAGAAGTTTCTAAGAAAGCTTCTTTCTAGTTTTCATCTGCGGAAATTTCCTTTGTCACTGTTATGTTCATTGCGCTGTGAAGTATCTAATTGCAGATTTCCAGAAAACTGTGCTAACAAACTGATCACTGAAGAGAAACGTGTAACTCTCTGAGTTGCATTCACACATGGCAATGCAGTTTCTCAGAAAGCTTCTCTTTAGTTATTATGTGAGGATAATTCCTTTATCACCATGGGCCCCAATTGGCTCCCAAATATCATTTTGCAGATTACACGAACAGAGTGTTAGCCATCTGCTTCTTTGGGCAGAGGTGGTAACTCTGTGAGATGAACTCACAGATCAGAAAGAAGTTTCTCAGAAAGCTTCTTTCTCATTTTTATTGGAAGATGTTTCCATTGGCCCCATTGTTTTCAAAGGGATCGGGAATATCTGTTCTCAGATTCCACACAAATAGGGCTAGGCCACGGCCCCACGAAATACAGCTGCAACTTAGTGAGTTGAATTCACACATCACAAAGCGGTTTCTCAGAAAGCTTCCCACTTTAGTAAGACGAGGTTATTTGTGGTCTTGGAGCGCCACCGTGTGTCCTATTGCAGGTTCTGCGAAAACTCTGCTAGCAAGTTTCTCAGTGGAAACAATGATGGACATCTGTGGGATGAATTCACCCACAACAAAGAAGTTTCTGAGAAGGCTTCTCTGCAGGTTTCTCTGAGGACAGTTCCTTATTCAGCATGCGATTCAACGATATCCAAGACATCACATCTGAGATTCCTCAAAATGAGTGCTAGGAAACTGCCCCGAGAAAGGGTGATAGAACACTGTGAAATGAATTCACATATCACAAAGCAGTTTCGCAGAAAGCTTGGTTCCGCTTTCTCTTGGAGTATATTAGTTTTCTCCTTCTATTCTTCAAAGCTATCTAAATATCACTTCTCGGAATCCACGGAA
Organism: Rhinopithecus roxellana; assembly: GCF_007565055.1. NCBI lineage: Eukaryota > Metazoa > Chordata > Mammalia > Primates > Cercopithecidae > Rhinopithecus > Rhinopithecus roxellana. Next base: position 142,855,894 of record NC_044558.1, on the reverse strand, counting down.
ACAGTCCTAAGAAACGGCCCCAAAAAACACTGGCGTAACTCTGTGAGTTGCATTCACACATGGCAATGCAGTTTCTCACAAAGCTTCTCTTTAGTTATTATGTGAGGATAATTCCTTTATCACCATGGGCCTCAATAGGCTCCCAAATATCACTTTGCAGATTCCACCAAAAAAGTGTTAGCAAACTGCTTCTTAAGGCAGAGGTTGTAACTCTGTGAGATGAACTCACAGATCAGAAAGAACTTTCTCAAAAAGCTTCTTTCACGTTTTGAACGGATGAAATTTCCTTTATCAGCGTAGGCCTCAATGTGATCCAAAGAAGCCCTTCTCAGTTTCCCCAAAGACAGTGTTAATGGACTGCTCCACGAAACATAAGTGTAACTCTGTGAGATGAATTCACACATCACCAAGAAGTTTCTAAGAAAGCTTCTTTCTAGTTTTCATCTGTGGAAATTTCCTTTGTCACTGTAAATGTTCATTGCGCTATGAAGTATCTAATTGCAGATTTCCAGAAAACTGTGCTAACAAACTGATCACTGAAGAGAAACGTGTAACTCTGTGAGTTGCATTCACACATGGCAATGCAGTTTCTCAGAGAGCTTGTCCTTAGTTATTATGTGAGGATAATTCCTTTATCACCATTGGCCTCAATAGGCTCCCTAATATCACTTTGAAGATTCCACCAAAAAAGTGTTAGCAAACTGCTTCTTAAGGCAGAGGTTGTAACTCTGTGAGATGAACTCACAGATTAGAAAGAAGTTTCTCAGAAAGCTTCTTTCACGTTTTGAACGGATGAAATATCCTTTATCAGCGTAGGCCTCAATGTGATCCAAAGAAGCCCTTCTCAGTTTCCCCAAAGACAGTGTTAATGGACTGCTCCACGAAACATAAGTGTAACTCTGTGAGATGAATTCACACATCACCAAGAAGTTTCTAAGAGAGCTTCTTTCTAGTTTTCATCTGTGGAAATTTCCTTTGTCACTGTAATGTTCATTGCGCTATGAAGTATCTAATTGCAGATTTCAGAAAACTGTGCTAACAAACTGATCACTGAAGAGAAACGTGTAACTCTGTGAGTTGCATTCACACATGGCAATGCAGTTTCTCAGAAAGCTTCTCCTTAGTTATTATGTGAGGATAATTCCTTTATCACCATGGGCCTCAATAGGCTCCCAAATATCACTTTGCAGATTCCACCAAAAAGTGTTAGCAAACTGCTTCTTAAGGCAGAGGTTGTAACTCTGTGAGATGAACTCACAGATCAGAAAGAAGTTTCTCAGAAAGCTTCTTTCACGTTTTGAACGGATGAAATTTCCTTTATCAGCGTAGGCCTCAATGTGATCCAAAGAAGCCCTTCTCAGTTTCCCCAAAGACAGTGTTAATGGACTGCTCCACGAAACATAAGTGTAACTCTGTGAGATGAATTCACACATCACCAAGAAGTTTCTAAGAAAGCTTCTTTCTAGTTTTCATCTGTGGAAATTTCCTTTGTCACTGTAATGTTCATTGCGCTATGAAGTATCTAATTGCAGATTCCCAGAAAACTGTGCTAACAAACTGATCACTGAAGATAAACGTGTAACTCTGTGAGTTGCATTCACACATGGCAATGCAGTTTCTCAGAAAGCTTCTCTTTAGTTATTATGTGAGGATATTCCTTTATCACCATGGGCCCAATAGGCTCCCAAATATCACTTTGCAGATTCCACAAAAAGTGTTAGCAAACTGCTTCTTGAGGCAGAGGTTGTAACTCTGTGAGATGAACTCACAGATCAGAAAGAAGTTTCTCAGAAAGCTTCTTTCACGTTTTGAACGGATGAAATTTCCTTTATCAGCGTAGGCCTCAATGTGATCCAAAGAAGCCCTTCTCAGTTTCCCCAAAGACAGTGTTAATGGACTGCTCCACGAAACATAAGTGTAACTCTGTGAGATGAATTCACACATCACCAAGAAGTTTCTAAGAAAGCTTCTTTCTAGTTTTCATCTGTGGAAATTTCCTTTGTCACTGTAATGTTCATTGCGCTATGAAGTATCTAATTGCAGATTTCCAGAAAACTGTGCTAACAAACTGATCACTGAAGAGAAACGTGTAACTCTGTGAGTTGCATTCACACATGGCAATGCAGTTTCTCAGAAAGCTTCTCTTTAGTTATTATGTGAGGATAATTCCTTTATCACCATGGGCCTCAATAGGCTCCCAAATATCACTTTGCAGATTCCACCAAAAAAGTGTTAGCAAACTGCTTCTTAAGGCAGAGGTTGTAACTCTGTGAGATGAACTCACAGATCAGAAAGAAGTTTCTCAGAAAGCTTCTTTCACGTTTTGAACGGATGAAATTTCCTTTATCAGCGTAGGCCTCAATGTGATCCAAAGAAGCCCTTCTCAGATTCCCCAAAGACAGTGTTAATGGACTGCTCCACGAAACATAAGTGTAACTCTGTGAGATGAATTCACACATCACCAAGAAGTTTCTAAGAAAGCTTCTTTCTAGTTTTCATCTGTGGAAATTTCCTTTGTCACTGTAATGTTCATTGCGCTGTGAAGTATCTAATTGCAGATTTCCAGAAAACTGTGCTAACAAACTGATCACTGAAGAGAAACGTATAACTCTGTGAGTTGCATTCACACATGGCAATGCAGTTTCTCAGAAAGCTTCTCTTTAGTTATTATGTGAGGATAATTCCTTTATCACCATGGGCCCCAATAGGCTCCCAAATATCATTTTGCAGATTACACGAACAGAGTGTTAGCCATCTGCTTCTTTGGGCAGAGGTGGTAACTCTGTGAGATGAACTCACAGATCAGAAAGAAGTTTCTCAGAAAGCTTCTTTCTCATTTTTATTGGAAGATGTTTCCATTGGCCCCATTGTTTTCAAAGGGATCGGGAATATCTGTTCTCAGATTCCACACAAATAGGGCTAGGCCACGGCCCCACGAAATACAGCTGCAACTTAGTGAGTTGAATTCACACATCACAAAGCGGTTTCTCAGAAAGCTTCCCACTTTAGTAAGACGAGGTTATTTGTGGTCTTGGAGCGCCACCGTGTGTCCTATTGCAGATTCTGCGAAAACTCTGCTAGCAAGTTTCTCAGTGGAAACAATGATGGACATCTGTGGGCTGAATTCACCCACAACAAAGAAGTTTCTGAGAAGGCTTCTCTGCAGGTTTCTCTGAGGATAGTTCCTTATTCAGCATGCGATTCAACGATATCCAAGACATCACATCTGAGATTCCTCAAAATGAGTGCTAGGAAACTGCCCCGAGAAAGGGTGATAGAACACTGTGAAATGAATTCACATATCACAAAGCAGTTTCGCAGAAAGCTTGGTTCCGCTTTCTCTTGGAGTATATTAGTTTTCTCCTTCTATTCTTCAAAGCTATCTGAAATATCACTTCTCGGAATCCACGGAAACAGTCCTAAGAAACGGCCCCAAAAAACACTGGCGTAACTCTGTGAGTTGCATTCACACATGGCAATGCAGTTTCTCACAAAGCTTCTCTTTAGTTATTATGTGAGGATAATTCCTTTATCACCATGGGCCCCAATAGGCTCCCAAATATCACTTTGCAGATTCCAAGAAAAGAGTGTTAGCAAACTGCTTCTTGAGGCAGAGGTTGTAACTCTGTGAGATGAACTCACAGATCAGAAAGAACTTTCTCAGAAAGCTTCTTTCACGTTTTGAACGGATGAAATTTCCTTTATCAGCGTAGGCCTCAATGTGATCCAAAGAAGCCCTTCTCAGTTTCCCCAAAGACAGTGTTAATGGACTGCTCCACGAAACATAAGTGTAACTCTGTGAGATGAATTCACACATCACCAAGAAGTTTCTAAGAAAGCTTCTTTCTAGTTTTCATCTGTGGAAATTTCCTTTGTCACTGTAATGTTCATTGCGCTATGAAGTATCTAATTGCAGATTTCCAGAAAACTGTGCTAACAAACTGATCACTGAAGAGAAACGTGTAACTCTGTGAGTTGCATTCACACATGGCAATGCAGTTTCTCAGAAAGCTTCTCTTAGTTATTATGTGAGGATAATTCCTTTATCACCATGGGCCTCAATAGGCTCCCAAATATCACTTTGCAGATTCCACCAAAAAAGTGTTAGCAAACTGCTTCTTAAGGCAGAGGTTGTAACTCTGTGAGATGAACTCACAGATCAGAAAGAAGTTTCTCAGAAAGCTTCTTTCACGTTTTGAACGGATGAAATTTCCTTTATCAGCGTAGGCCTCAATGTGATCCAAAGAAGCCCTTCTCAGTTTCCCCAAAGACAGTGTTAATGGACTGCTCCACGAAACATAAGTGTAACTCTGTGAGATGAATTCACACATCACCAAGAAGTTTCTAAGAAAGCTTCTTTCTAGTTTTCATCTGTGGAAATTTCCTTTGTCACTGTAATGTTCATTGCGCTATGAAGTATCTAATTGCAGATTTCCAGAAAACTGTGCTAACAAACTGATCACTGAAGAGAAACGTGTAACTCTGTGAGTTGCATTCACACATGGCAATGCAGTTTCTCAGAAAGCTTCTCTTAGTTATTATGTGAGGATAATTCCTTTATCACCATGGGCCTCAATAGGCTCCCAAATATCACTTTGCAGATTCCACCAAAAAGTGTTAGCAAACTGCTTCTTAAGGCAGAGGTTGTAACTCTGTGAGATGAACTCACAGATCAGAAAGAAGTTTCTCAGAAAGCTTCTTTCACGTTTTGAACGGATGAAATTTCCTTTATCAGCGTAGGCCTCAATGTGATCCAAAGAAGCCCTTCTCAGTTTCCCCAAAGACAGTGTTAATGGACTGCTCCACGAAACATAAGTGTAACTCTGTGAGATGAATTCACACATCACCAAGAAGTTTCTAAGAAAGCTTCTTTCTAGTTTTCATCTGTGGAAATTTCCTTTGTCACTGTAATGTTCATTGCGCTATGAAGTATCTAATTGCAGATTTCCAGAAAACTGTGCTAACAAACTGATCACTGAAGAGAAACGTGTAACTCTGTGAGTTGCATTCACACATGGCAATGCAGTTTCTCAGAAAGCTTCTCTTTAGTTATTATGTGAGGATATTCCTTTATCACCATCCCAATAGGCTCCCAAATATCACTTTGCAGATTCCACCGAAAAGTGTTAGCAAACTGCTTCTTAAGGCAGAGGTTGTAACTCTGTGAGATGAACTCACAGATCAGAAAGAAGTTTCTCAGAAAGCTTCTTTCACGTTTTGAACGGATGAAATTTCCTTTATCAGCGTAGGCCTCAATGTGATCCAAAGAAGCCCTTCTCAGTTTCCCCAAAGACAGTGTTAATGGACTGCTCCACGAAACATAAGTGTAACTCTGTGAGATGAATTCACACATCACCAAGAAGTTTCTAAGAAAGCTTCTTTCTAGTTTTCATCTGTGGAATTTCCTTTGTCACTGTAATGTTCATTGCGCTATGAAGTATCTAATTGCAGATTTCCAGAAAACTGTGCTAACAAACTGATCACTGAAGAGAAACGTGTAACTCTGTGAGTTGCATTCACACATGGCAATGCAGTTTCTCAGAAGCTTCTTTAGTTATTATGTGAGGATAATTCCTTTATCACCATGGGCCTCAATAGGCTCCCAAATATCACTTTGCAGATTCCACCAAAAAGTGTTAGCAAACTGCTTCTTAAGGCAGAGGTTGTAACTCTGTGAGATGAACTCACAGATCAGAAAGAAGTTTCTCAGAAAGCTTCTTTCACGTTTTGAACGGATGAAATTTCCTTTATCAGCGTAGGCCTCAATGTGATCCAAAGAAGCCCTTCTCAGTTTCCCCAAAGACAGTGTTAATGGACTGTCCACGAAACATAAGTGTAACTCTGTGAGATGAATTCACACATCACCAAGAAGTTTCTAAGAAAGCTTCTTTCTAGTTTTCATCTGTGGAAATTTCCTTTGTCACTGTAATGTTCATTGCGCTATGAAGTATCTAATTGCAGATTTCCAGAAAACTGTGCTAACAAACTGATCACTGAAGAGAAACGTGTAACTCTGTGAGTTGCATTCACACATGGCAATGCAGTTTCTCAGAAAGCTTCTCTTTAGTTATTATGTGAGGATAATTCCTTTATCACCATGGGCCCAATAGGCTCCCAAATATCACTTTGCAGATTCCACAAAAAGTGTTAGCAAACTGCTTCTTAAGGCAGAGGTTGTAACTCTGTGAGATGAACTCACAGATCAGAAAGAAGTTTCTCAGAAAGCTTCTTTCACGTTTTGAACGGATGAAATTTCCTTTATCAGCGTAGGCCTCAATGTGATCCAAAGAAGCCCTTCTCAGTTTCCCCAAAGACAGTGTTAATGGACTGCTCCACGAAACATAAGTGTAACTCTGTGAGATGAATTCACACATCACCAAGAAGTTTCTAAGAAAGCTTCTTTCTAGTTTTCATCTGTGGAAATTTCCTTTGTCACTGTAATGTTCATTGCGCTATGAAGTATCTAATTGCAGATTTCCAGAAAACTGTGCTAACAAACTGATCACTGAAGAGAAACGTGTAACTCTGTGAGTTGCATTCACACATGGCAATGCAGTTTCTCAGAAAGCTTCTCTTAGTTATTATGTGAGGATAATTCCTTTATCACCATGGGCCTCAATAGGCTCCCAAATATCACTTTGCAGATTCCACCAAAAAAGTGTTAGCAAACTGCTTCTTAAGGCAGAGGTTGTAACTCTGTGAGATGAACTCACAGATCAGAAAGAAGTTTCTCAGAAAGCTTCTTTCACGTTTTGAACGGATGAAATTTCCTTTATCAGCGTAGGCCTCAATGTGATCCAAAGAAGCCCTTCTCAGTTTCCCCAAAGACAGTGTTAATGGACTGCTCCACGAAACATAAGTGTAACTCTGTGAGATGAATTCACACATCACCAAGAAGTTTCTAAGAAAGCTTCTTTCTAGTTTTCATCTGTGGAAATTTCCTTTGTCACTGTAATGTTCATTGCGCTATGAAGTATCTAATTGCAGATTTCCAGAAAACTGTGCTAACAAACTGATCACTGAAGAGAAACGTGTAACTCTGTGAGTTGCATTCACACATGGCAATGCAGTTTCTCAGAAAGCTTCTCTTTAGTTATTATGTGAGGATAATTCCTTTATCACCATGGGCCTCAATAGGCTCCCAAATATCACTTTGCAGTCCACCAAAAAAGTGTTAGCAAACTGCTTCTTAAGGCAGAGGTTGTAACTCTGTGAGATGAACTCACAGATCAGAAAGAAGTTTCTCAGAAAGCTTCTTTCACGTTTTGAACGATGAAATTTCCTTTATCAGCGTAGGCCTCAATGTGATCCAAAGAAGCCCTTCTCAGTTTCCCAAAGACAGTGTTAATGGACTGCTCCACGAAACATAAGTGTAACTCTGTGAGATGAATTCACACATCACCAAGAAGTTTCTAAGAAAGCTTCTTTCTAGTTTTCATCTGTGGAAATTTCCTTTGTCACTGTAATGTTCATTGCGCTATGAAGTATCTAATTGCAGATTTCCAGAAAACTGTGCTAACAAACTGATCACTGAAGAGAAACGTGTAACTCTGTGAGTTGCATTCACACATGGCAATGCAGTTTCTCAGAAAGCTTCTCCTTAGTTATTATGTGAGGATATTCCTTTATCACCATGGCCTCAATAGGCTCCCAAATATCACTTTGCAGATTCCACCAAAAAAGTGTTAGCAAACTGCTTCTTAAGGCAGAGGTTGTAACTCTGTGAGATGAACTCACAGATCAGAAAGAAGTTTCTCAGAAAGCTTCTTTCACGTTTTGAACGGATGAAATTTCCTTTATCAGCGTAGGCCTCAAGTGATCCAAAGAAGCCCTTCTCAGTTCCCCAAAGACAGTGTTAATGGACTGCTCCACGAAACATAAGTGTAACTCTGTGAGATGAATTCACACATCACCAAGAAGTTTCTAAGAAAGCTTCTTTCTAGTTTTCATCTGTGGAAATTTCCTTTGTCACTGTAATGTTCATTGCGCTATGAAGTATCTAATTGCAGATTTCCAGAAAACTGTGCTAACAAACTGATCACTGAAGAGAAACGTGTAACTCTGTGAGTTGCATTCACACATGGCAATGCAGTTTCTCAGAAAGCTTCTCTTTAGTTATTATGTGAGGAATTCCTTTATCACCATGGGCCCCAATAGGCTCCCAAATATCACTTTGCAGATTCCACAAAAAGCGTGTTAGCAAACTGCTTCTTGAGGCAGAGGTTGTAACTCTGTGAGATGAACTCACAGATCAGAAAGAAGTTTCTCAGAAAGCTTCTTTCACGTTTTGAACGGATGAAATTTCCTTATCAGCGTAGGCCTCAATGTGATCCAAAGAAGCCCTTCTCAGATTCCCCAAAGACAGTGTTAATGGACTGCTCCACGAAACATAAGTGTAACTCTGTGAGATGAATTCACACATCACCAAGAAGTTTCTAAGAAAGCTTCTTTCTAGTTTTCATCTGTGGAAATTTCCTTTGTCACTGTAATGTTCATTGCGCTATGAAGTATCTAATTGCAGATTTCCAGAAAACTGTGCTAACAAACTGATCACTGAAGAGAAACGTGTAACTCTGTGAGTTGCATTCACACATGGCAATGCAGTTTCTCAGAAAGCTTCTCTTTAGTTATTATGTGAGGATAATTCCTTTATCACCATGGGCCTCAATAGGCTCCCAAATATCACTTTGCAGATTCCACCAAAAAGTGTTAGCAAACTGCTTCTTAAGGCAGAGGTTGTAACTCTGTGAGATGAACTCACAGATCAGAAAGAAGTTTCTCAGAAAGCTTCTTTCACGTTTTGAACGGATGAAATTTCCTTTATCAGCGTAGGCCTCAATGTGATCCAAAGAAGCCCTTCTCAGTTTCCCCAAAGACAGTGTTAATGGACTGCTCCACGAAACATAAGTGTAACTCTGTGAGATGAATTCACACATCACCAAGAAGTTTCTAAGAAAGCTTCTTTCTAGTTTTCATCTGTGGAAATTTCCTTTGTCACTGTAATGTTCATTGCGCTATGAAGTATCTAATTGCAGATTTCCAGAAAACTGTGCTAACAAACTGATCACTGAAGAGAAACGTGTAACTCTGTGAGTTGCATTCACACATGGCAATGCAGTTTCTCAGAAGCTTCTCCTTAGTTATTATGTGAGGATAATTCCTTTATCACCATGGGCCTCAATAGGCTCCCAAATATCACTTTGCAGATTCCACCAAAAAAGTGTTAGCAAACTGCTTCTTAAGGCAGAGGTTGTAACTCTGTGAGATGAACTCACAGATCAGAAAGAAGTTTCTCAAAAGCTTCTTTCACGTTTTGAACGGATGAAATTTCCTTTATCAGCGTAGGCCTCAATGTGATCCAAAGAAGCCCTTCTCAGTTTCCCCAAAGACAGTGTTAATGGACTGCTCCACGAAACATAAGTGTAACTCTGTGAGATGAATTCACACATCACCAAGAATTTCTAAGAAAGCTTCTTTCTAGTTTTCATCTGTGGAAATTTCCTTTGTCACTGTAATGTTCATTGCGCTATGAAGTATCTAATTGCAGATTTCCAGAAAACTGTGCTAACAAACTGATCACTGAAGAGAAACGTGTAACTCTGTGAGTTGCATTCACACATGGCAATGCAGTTTCTCAGAAAGCTTCTCTTAGTTATTATGTGAGGATATTTCCTTTATCACCATGCCCAATAGGCTCCCAAATATCACTTTGCAGATTCCACGAAAAGTGTTAGCAAACTGCTTCTTGAGGCAGAGGTTGTAACTCTGTGAGATGAACTCACAGATCAGAAAGAAGTTTCTCAGAAAGCTTCTTTCACGTTTTGAACGGATGAAATTTCCTTTATCAGCGTAGGCCTCAATGTGATCCAAAGAAGCCCTTCTCAGATTCCCCAAAGACAGTGTTAATGGACTGCTCCACGAAACATAAGTGTAACTCTGTGAGATGAATTCACACATCACCAAGAAGTTTCTAAGAAAGCTTCTTTCTAGTTTTCATCTGTGGAAATTTCCTTTGTCACTGTAATGTTCATTGCGCTATGAAGTATCTAATTGCAGATTTCCAGAAAACTGTGCTAACAAACTGATCACTGAAGAGAAACGTGTAACTCTGTGAGTTGCATTCACACATGGCAATGCAGTTTCTCAGAAAGCTTCTCTTTAGTTATTATGTGAGGATATTCCTTTATCACCATGGGCCCAATAGGCTCCCAATATCACTTTGCAGATTCCAAAAAAAGTGTTAGCAAACTGCTTCTTAAGGCAGAGGTTGTAACTCTGTGAGATGAACTCACAGATCAGAAAGAAGTTTCTCAGAAAGCTTCTTTCACGTTTTGAACGGATGAAATTTCCTTATCAGCGTAGGCCTCAATGTGATCCAAAGAAGCCCTTCTCAGTTTCCCCAAAGACAGTGTTAATGGACTGCCACGAAACATAAGTGTAACTCTGTGAGATGAATTCACACATCACCAAGAAGTTTCTAAGAAAGCTTCTTTCTAGTTTTCATCTGTGGAAATTTCCTTTGTCACTGTAATGTTCATTGCGCTATGAAGTATCTAATTGCAGATTTCCAGAAAACTGTGCTAACAAACTGATCACTGAAGAGAAACGTGTAACTCTGTGAGTTGCATTCACACATGGCAATGCAGTTTCTCAGAAAGCTTCTCTTTAGTTATTATGTGAGGATAATTCCTTTATCACCATGGGCCTCAATAGGCTCCCAAATATCACTTTGCAGATTCCACCAAAAAAGTGTTAGCAAACTGCTTCTTAAGGCAGAGGTTGTAACTCTGTGAGATGAACTCACAGATCAGAAAGAAGTTTCTCAGAAAGCTTCTTTCACGTTTTGAACGGATGAAATTTCCTTTATCAGCGTAGGCCTCAATGTGATCCAAAGAAGCCCTTCTCAGTTTCCCCAAAGACAGTGTTAATGGACTGCTCCACGAAACATAAGTGTAACTCTGTGAGATGAATTCACACATCACCAAGAAGTTTCTAAGAAAGCTTCTTTCTAGTTTTCATCTGTGGAAATTTCCTTTGTCACTGTAATGTTCATTGCGCTATGAAGTATCTAATTGCAGATTTCCAGAAAACTGTGCTAACAAACTGATCACTGAAGAGAAACGTGTAACTCTGTGAGTTGCATTCACACATGGCAATGCAGTTTCTCAGAAGCTTCTCCTTAGTTATTATGTGAGGATAATTCCTTTATCACCATGGGCCTCAATAGGCTCCCAAATATCACTTTGCAGATTCCACCAAAAAGTGTTAGCAAACTGCTTCTTAAGGCAGAGGTTGTAACTCTGTGAGATGAACTCACAGATCAGAAAGAAGTTTCTCAGAAAGCTTCTTTCACGTTTTGAACGGATGAAATTTCCTTTATCAGCGTAGGCCTCAATGTGATCCAAAGAAGCCCTTCTCAGATTCCCCAAAGACAGTGTTAATGGACTGCTCCACGAAACATAAGTGTAACTCTGTGAGATGAATTCACACATCACCAAGAAGTTTCTAAGAAAGCTTCTTTCTAGTTTTCATCTGTGGAAATTTCCTTTGTCACTGTAATGTTCATTGCGCTGTGAAGTATCTAATTGCAGATTTCCAGAAAACTGTGCTAACAAACTGATCACTGAAGAGAAACGTGTAACTCTGTGAGTTGCATTCACACATGGCAATGCAGTTTCTCAGAAAGCTTCTCTTAGTTATTATGTGAGGATAATTCCTTTATCACCATGGGCCTCAATAGGCTCCCAAATATCACTTTGCAGATTCCACCAAAAAAGTGTTAGCAAACTGCTTCTTAAGGCAGAGGTTGTAACTCTGTGAGATGAACTCACAGATCAGAAAGAAGTTTCTCAGAAAGCTTCTTTCACGTTTTGAACGGATGAAATTTCCTTTATCAGCGTAGGCCTCAATGTGATCCAAAGAAGCCCTTCTCAGATTCCCCAAAGACAGTGTTAATGGACTGCTCCACGAAACATAAGTGTAACTCTGTGAGATGAATTCACACATCACCAAGAAGTTTCTAAGAAAGCTTCTTTCTAGTTTTCATCTGTGGAAATTTCCTTTGTCACTGTAATGTTCATTGCGCTGTGAAGTATCTAATTGCAGATTTCCAGAAAACTGTGCTAACAAACTGATCACTGAAGAGAAACGTGTAACTCTGTGAGTTGCATTCACACATGGCAATGCAGTTTCTCAGAAAGCTTCTCTTTAGTTATTATGTGAGGATAATTCCTTTATCACCATGGGCCTCAATAGGCTCCCAAATATCACTTTGCAGATTCCAAAAAAGGTGTTAGCAAACTGCTTCTTAAGGCAGAGGTTGTAACTCTGTGAGATGAACTCACAGATCAGAAAGAAGTTTCTCAGAAAGCTTCTTTCACGTTTTGAACGGATGAAATTTCCTTTATCAGCGTAGGCCTCAATGTGATCCAAAGAAGCCCTTCTCAGTTTCCCCAAAGACAGTGTTAATGGACTGCTCCACGAAACATAAGTGTAACTCTGTGAGATGAATTCACACATCACCAAGAAGTTTCTAAGAAAGCTTCTTTCTAGTTTTCATCTGTGGAAATTTCCTTTGTCACTGTAATGTTCATTGCGCGTGAAGTATCTAATTGCAGATTTCCAGAAAACTGTGCTAACAAACTGATCACTGAAGAGAAACGTGTAACTCTGTGAGTTGCATTCACACATGGCAATGCAGTTTCTCAGAAGCTTTCTCTTAGTTATTATGTGAGGATAATTCCTTTATCACCATGGGCCTCAATAGGCTCCCAAATATCACTTTGCAGATTCCACCAAAAAAGTGTTAGCAAACTGCTTCTTAAGGCAGAGGTTGTAACTCTGTGAGATGAACTCACAGATCAGAAAGAAGTTTCTCAGAAAGCTTCTTTCACGTTTTGAACGGATGAAATTTCCTTATCAGCGTAGGCCTCAATGTGATCCAAAGAAGCCCTTCTCAGTTTCCCCAAAGACAGTGTTAATGGACTGCTCCACGAAACATAAGTGTAACTCTGTGAGATGAATTCACACATCACCAAGAAGTTTCTAAGAAAGCTTCTTTCTAGTTTTCATCTGTGGAAATTTCCTTTGTCACTGTAATGTTCATTGCGCTATGAAGTATCTAATTGCAGATTTCCAGAAAACTGTGCTAACAAACTGATCACTGAAGAGAAACGTGTAACTCTGTGAGTTGCATTCACACATGGCAATGCAGTTTCTCAGAAAGCTTCTCTTAGTTATTATGTGAGGATAATTCCTTTATCACCATGGCCTCAATAGGCTCCCAAATATCACTTTGCAGATTCCACCAAAAAAGTGTTAGCAAACTGCTTCTTAAGGCAGAGGTTGTAACTCTGTGAGATGAACTCACAGATCAGAAAGAAGTTTCTCAGAAAGCTTCTTTCACGTTTTGAACGGATGAAATTTCCTTTATCAGCGTAGGCCTCAAGTGATCCAAAGAAGCCCTTCTCAGTTTCCCCAAAGACAGTGTTAATGGACTGCTCCACGAAACATAAGTGTAACTCTGTGAGATGAATTCACACATCACCAAGAAGTTTCTAAGAAAGCTTCTTTCTAGTTTTCATCTGTGGAATTTCCTTTGTCACTGTAATGTTCATTGCGCTATGAAGTATCTAATTGCAGATTTCCAGAAAACTGTGCTAACAAACTGATCACTGAAGAGAAACGTGTAACTCTGTGAGTTGCATTCACACATGGCAATGCAGTTTCTCAGAAAGCTTCTCTTTAGTTATTATGTGAGGATAATTCCTTTATCACCATGGGCCTCAATAGGCTCCCAAATATCACTTTGCAGATTCCACCAAAAAGTGTTAGCAAACTGCTTCTTAAGGCAGAGGTTGTAACTCTGTGAGATGAACTCACAGATCAGAAAGAAGTTTCTCAGAAAGCTTCTTTCACGTTTTGAACGGATGAAATTTCCTTTATCAGCGTAGGCCTCAATGTGATCCAAAGAAGCCCTTCTCAGTTTCCCCAAAGACAGTGTTAATGGACTGCTCCACGAAACATAAGTGTAACTCTGTGAGATGAATTCACACATCACCAAGAAGTTTCTAAGAAAGCTTCTTTCTAGTTTTCATCTGTGGAAATTTCCTTTGTCACTGTAATGTTCATTGCGCTATGAAGTATCTAATTGCAGATTTCCAGAAAACTGTGCTAACAAACTGATCACTGAAGAGAAACGTGTAACTCTGTGAGTTGCATTCACACATGGCAATGCAGTTCTCAGAAAGCTTCTCCTTAGTTATTATGTGAGGATAATTCCTTTATCACCATGGCCTCAATAGGCTCCCAAATATCACTTTGCAGATTCCACCAAAAAAGTGTTAGCAAACTGCTTCTTAAGGCAGAGGTTGTAACTCTGTGAGATGAACTCACAGATCAGAAAGAAGTTTCTCAGAAAGCTTCTTTCACGTTTTGAACGGATGAAATTTCCTTTATCAGCGTAGGCCTCAAGTGATCCAAAGAAGCCCTTCTCAGTTTCCCCAAAGACAGTGTTAATGGACTGCTCCACGAAACATAAGTGTAACTCGTGAGATGAATTCACACATCACCAAGAAGTTTCTAAGAAAGCTTCTTTCTAGTTTTCATCTGTGGAAATTTCCTTTGTCACTGTAATGTTCATTGCGCTATGAAGTATCTAATTGCAGATTTCCAGAAAACTGTGCTAACAAACTGATCACTGAAGAGAAACGTGTAACTCTGTGAGTTGCATTCACACATGGCAATGCAGTTTCTCAGAAAGCTTCTCTTTAGTTATTATGTGAGGATATTCCTTTATCACCATGCCTCAACAGGCCCAAATATCACTTTGCAGATTCCACGAAAAGTGTTAGCAAACTGCTTCTTGAGGCAGAGGTTGTAACTCTGTGAGATGAACTCACAGATCAGAAAGAAGTTTCTCAGAAAGCTTCTTTCACGTTTTGAACGGATGAAATTTCCTTTATCAGCGTAGGCCTCAATGTGATCCAAAGAAGCCCTTCTCAGATTCCCCAAAGACAGTGTTAATGGACTGCTCCACGAAACATAAGTGTAACTCTGTGAGATGAATTCACACATCACCAAGAAGTTTCTAAGAAAGCTTCTTTCTAGTTTTCATCTGTGGAAATTTCCTTTGTCACTGTAATGTTCATTGCGCTATGAAGTATCTAATTGCAGATTTCCAGAAAACTGTGCTAACAAACTGATCACTGAAGAGAAACGTGTAACTCTGTGAGTTGCATTCACACTGGCAATGCAGTTTCTCAGAAAGCTTCTCTTTAGTTATTATGTGAGGATAATTCCTTATCACCATGGGCCTCAATAGGCTCCCAAATATCACTTTGCAGATTCCACCAAAAAAGTGTTAGCAAACTGCTTCTTAAGGCAGAGGTTGTAACTCTGTGAGATGAACTCACAGATCAGAAAGAAGTTTCTAAGCTTCTTTCACGTTTTGAACGGATGAAATTTCCTTTATCAGCGTAGGCCTCAATGTGATCCAAAGAAGCCCTTCTCAGTTTCCCCAAAGACAGTGTTAATGGACTGCTCCACGAAACATAAGTGTAACTCTGTGAGATGAATTCAACATCACCAAGAAGTTTCTAAGAAAGCTTCTTTCTAGTTTTCATCTGTGGAATTTCCTTTGTCACTGTAATGTTCATTGCGCTATGAAGTATCTAATTGCAGATTTCCAGAAAACTGTGCTAACAAACTGATCACTGAAGAGAAACGTGTAACTCTGTGAGTTGCATTCACACATGGCAATGCAGTTTCTCAGAAAGCTTCTCTTTAGTTATTATGTGAGGATATTTGCTTTATCACCATGGGCCCCAATAGGCCCCAAATATCACTTTGCAGAGCCACGAAAAGCGTGTTAGCAAACTGCTTCTTGAGGCAGAGGTTGTAACTCTGTGAGATGAACTCACAGATCAGAAAGAAGTTTCTCAGAAAGTTCTTTCACGTTTTGAACGGATGAAATTTCCTTATCAGCGTAGGCCTCAATGTGATCCAAAGAAGCCCTCTCAGATTCCCAAAAGACAGTGTTAATGGACTGCTCCACGAAACATAAGTGTAACTCTGTGAGATGAATTCACACATCACCAAGAAGTTTCTAAGAAAGCTTCTTTCTAGTTTTCATCTGTGGAATTTCCTTTGTCACTGTAATGTTCATTGCGCTGATGAAGTATCTAATTGCAGATTTCCAGAAAACTGTGCTAACAAACTGATCACTGAAGAGAAACGTGTAACTCTGTGAGTTGCATTCACACATGGCAATGCAGTTTCTCAAAGGCTTCTCTTTAGTTATTATGTGAGGATATTTGCTTTATCACATGGGCCCAATAGGCTCCCAAATATCACTTTGCAGATTCCACGAAAAGAGTGTTAGCAAACTGCTTCTTTGAGGCAGAGGTTGTAACTCTGTGAGATGAACTCACAGATCAGAAAGAAGTTTCTCAGAAAGCTTCTTTCACGTTTTGAACGGATGAAATTTCCTTTATCAGCGTAGGCCTCAATGTGATCCAAAGAAGCCCTTCTTCAGATTCCCAAGACAGTGTTAATGGACTGCTCCACGAAACTAAGTGTAACTCTGTGAGATGAATTCACACATCACCAAGAAGTTTCTAAGAAAGCTTCTTTCTAGTTTTCATCTGTGGATTTCCTTTGTCACTGTAATGTTCATTGCGTGTGAGTATCTAATTGCAGATTTCCAGAAAACTGTGCTAACAAACTGATCACTGAAGAGAAACGTGTAACTCGTGGAGTTTGCATTCACACATGGCAATGCAGTTTTCTCAGAAGCTTCTCTTTAGTTATTATGTGAGGATAATTCCTTTATCCATGGGCCTCATAGGCTCCCAAATATCCACTTTGCAGATTCCACCACAAAAGTGTTAGCAAACTGCTTCTTGAGGCAGAGGTTGTAACTCTGTGAGATGAACTCACAGATCAGAAAGAAGTTTCTCAGAAAGCTTCTTTCACGTTTTGAACGGATGAAATTTCCTTCATCAGGTAGCCCTCAATGTGATCCAAAGAAGCCCTTCTCAGTTTCCCCAAAGACAGTGTTAATGGACTGCTCCACGAAACATAAGTGTAACTGTGAGATGAATTCACACCTCACAAGAAGTTTCTAAGAAAGCTTCTTTCTAGTTTTCATCTGTGGAATTTCCTTTGTCACTGTAATGTTCATTGCGCTATGAAGTATCTAATTGCAGATTCCAGAAAACTTGCTAACAAACTGATCACTGAAGAGAAACGTGTAACTCTGGAGTTGCATTCACACATGGCAATGCAGTTTCTCAGAAGCTTCTTCCTTAGTTATTATGTGAGGATAATTCCTTTATCACCATGGGCCCAATAGCTCCCAATATCACTTTGCAGATTCCACCAAAAAGTGTTAGCAAACTGCTTCTTAGGCAGAGGATTTAACTCTGGGAGTGAACGCACATCAGAAAGAAGTTCTTCCTTTTCTCAGAAAGCTTCTTTCACGTTTTGTAACGGAATAATTTCCTTTATCAACGTAGGCCTCAATGTGATCCAAAGAAGCCCTTCTCAGATTCCAAAGACAGTGTTAATGGACTGCTCCACGAAACATAAGTGAAACTCTGTGAGATGAATTCACACATCACCAAGAAGTTTCTAAAAAGCTCTTTCTATTCATCTGTGGAATTTCTTCTTTGTCACGTGTAAGTTCATTGCGCTATGAAGTATCTAATTGCAGATTTACAAAACTGTGCTAACAAACTGATCACGGAAGAAACGTGTAACTGTGAGTGTGCATTCAACATGGCAATGCAGTTTCTCGAAAGCTTCTCTTAGTTATTATGTGAGGATATTCTTACACCATGGGCCCAATAGGCTCCCAATATCACTTTGCAGATTCCAAGAAAGAGTGTTAGCAAACTGCTTCTTGAGCAGAGGTTGTAACTCGTGAGATGAACTCACAGATCAGAAAGAAGTTTCTCAGAAAGCTTCTTTCAGTTTGAACGGATGAAATTTCCTTTATCAGCGTAGGCCCAATGTGATCAAAGAAGCCCTCGCAGTTCCCAAGACAGTGTTAATGGACTGCTCCACGAAACATAAGTGTAACTCTTGGAGATGAATTCACACATCACCAAGAAGTTTCTAAGAAAGCTTCTTCTAGTTTTCATCTGTGGAATTTCCTTTGTCACTGTAATGTTCATTGCCTATGAAGTATCTAATTGCAGATTTCCAGAAAAACTGTGCTAACAAACTGATCACTGAAGAGAAACGTGTAACTCTGTGAGTTGCATTCACACTGGCAATGCAGTTTCTCAGAAAGCTTCTCTTAGTTATATGTAGGATATTCCTTATCACACATGGGCCCCAATAGGCTCCCAATATCACTTTGCAGATTCACGAAAAATGTTAGCAAACTGCTTCTAGGCAGAGGTTGTAACTCTGGGATGAACCACAGATCAGAAAGAATTTCTCAGAAAGCTTCTTTCACGTTTTGAACGGATGAAATTTCCTTTATCAGCGTAGGCCCAATGTGATCCAAAGAACCTTCTCAGATTCCTCAAAGACAGTGTTAATGGACTGCTCCACGAACATAAGTGTAACTCTGTGAGATGAATTCAAACATCACCAAGAAGTTTCTAAGAAAGCTTCTTCTAGTTTTCATCTGTGGAATTTCCTTGTCACTGTAATGTTCATTGCGCTATGAAGTATCATTGCAGATTCCAGAAAACTGTGCTAACAAACTGATCACTGAAGAGAAACGTGTAACCTGTGAGTTGCATTCACACTGGCAATGCAGTTTCTCAGAAAGCTTCTCTTTAGTTATTATGTGAGGATATCCTTTATCACCTGGGCCCAATAGGCTCCCAAATATCACTTTGCAGATTCCCCAAAAGAGTGTTAGCAAACTGCTCTTAGGCAGAGGTTGTAACCTGTGAGATGAACTCACAGATCAGAAAGAAGTTTTCTCAGAGCTTCTTCACGTTTTGAACGGATGAAATTTCCTTTATCAGCGTAGGCCTCAATGTGATCCAAAGAAGCCTTCTCAGATTCCCAAAGACAGTGTTAATGGACTGTCCACGAAAACATAAGTGTAACTCTGTGAGATGAATTCACACATCACCAAGAAGTTTCTAAGAAAGCTTCTTTCTAGTTTTCATCTGTGGAATTTCCTTTGTCACGTAATTTTCATTGCGCTAGAAGTATCTAATTGCAGATTTCCAGAAAACTGTGCTAACAAACTGATCACTGAAGAGAAACGTGTAACTCTGTGAGTTGCATTCACACATGGCAATGCAGTTTCTCAGAAAGCTTCTCTTTAGTTATATGTGAGGATATTCTTTATCACCATGCCCCAAAGGCTCCCAAATACACTTTGCGATTCCACGAAAAGAGTGTTAGCAAACTGCTTCTTGAGGCAGAGGTTGTAACTCTGTGAGATGAACTCACAGATCAGAAAGAAGTTCTCAAAAGCTTCTTTCCGTTTTAACGGATGAAATTTCCTTTATCAGCGTAGGCCTCAATGTGATCCAAAGAAGCCTCTCAGATTCCAAAGACAGTGTTAATGGACTGCTCCACGAAACATAAGTGTAACTCTGTGAGATGAATTCACACATCACCAAGAAGTTTCTAAGAAAGCTTCTTTCTGTTTTCATCTGTGGAAATTTCCTTTGTCACTGTAATGTCATTGCGCTATAAGTATCTAATTGCAGATTCCAGAAAACTGTGCTAACAAACTGATCACTGAGAGAACGTGTAACTCTGTGAGTTGCATTCCACACTGGCAATGCAGTTTCTCGAAAATCTTCTTTAGTTATTATGTGAGGATATTTCCTTTATCACCATGGGCCCAATAGGCTCCCATATCACTTTGCAGATTCCACGAAAAGAGTGTTAGCAAACTGTTCTTAGGCAGAGGTTGTAACTCTGTGAGATGAACTCACAGATCAGAAGAAGTTTCTCAGAAAGCTTCTTCACGTTTTGAACGGATGAAATTTCCTTTATCAGCGTAGGCTCAATGTGATCCAAAGAAGCCCTCTCAGATTCCCCAAAGACAGTGTTAATGGACTGCTCCACGAAACATAAGTGAACTCTGTGAGATGAATTCACACATCACCAAGAAGTTTCTAAGAAAGCTTCTTTCTAGTTTTCATCTGTGGATATTTCCTTTGTCACGTAATGTTCATGCGCTTGAAGTATCTAATTGCAGATTTCCAGAAAACTGTGCTAACAAACTATCACTGAAGAGAAACGTGTAACTCTGTGAGTTGCATTCACATGGCAATGCAGTTTCTCAGAAAGCTTCTCTTTAGTTATTATGTGAGGATATTTCCTTTATCACCATGGGCCCAAAGGCTCCCAAATATCACTTTGCAGATTCCACGAAAAGAGTGTTAGCAAAGCTTCTTAGGCAGAGGTTGTAACTCTGTGAGATGAACTCACAGATCAGAAAGAAGTTCTCAGAAGCTTCTTTCACGTTTTGAACGATGAAATTTCCTTTATCAGCGTAGGCCTCAATGTGATCCAAAGAAGCCCTTCTCAGATTCCTCAAAGACAGTGTTAATGGACTGCTCCACGAAACATAATGTAACTCGTGGAGATGAATTCACACATCACCAAGAAGTTTCTAAGAAACTTCTTTCTATTTTCATCTGTGGATATTTCCTTTGTCACTGTAATGTTCATTGCGCTATGAAGTATCTAATTGCAGATTTCCAGAAAACTGGCTACAAACTGACACTGAAGAGAAACGTGTAACTCTGTGAGTTGCATCACATGGCAATGCAGTTTCTCAAAGCTTCTCTTTAGTTATTATGTGAGGATATCTTTATCACCATGGGCCCAATAGCTCCCAATTATCACTTTGCAGATTCCAAAAAAGGTGTTAGCAAACTGCTTCTTGGCAGAGGTTGTAACTCTGTGAGATGAACTCACAGATCAGAAAGAAGTTTCTCAGAAAGCTCTTTCACGTTTTGAACGGATGAAATTTCCTTTATCAGCGTAGGCCTCAATGTGATCCAAAGAAGCCCTTCTCAGATTCCCCAAAGACAGTGTTAATGGACTGCCCCCACGAAACATAAGTGTAACTCTGTGAGATGAATTCACACATCACCAAGAAGTTTCTAAGAAGCTTCTTTCTAGTTTTCATCTGTGATATTTCCTTTGTCACTGTAATGTTCATTGCGCTTGAAGTATCTAATTGCAGATTTCCAGAAAACTGTGCTAACAAACTGATCACTGAAGAGAAACGTGTAACTCTGTGAGTTGCATTCACACATGGCAAGCAGTTTCTCAGAAAGCTTTCTCTTAGTTATTATGTGAGGATATTCCTTATCACCATGGGCCCAATAGGCTCCCCAAATATCACTTTGCAGATTCACGAAAAAGAGTGTTAGCAAACTGCTTCTAGGCAGAGGTTGTAACCTGTGAGATGAACTCACAGATCAGAAAGAAGTTTCTCAGAAAGCTTCTTCACGTTTTGAACGATGAAATTTCCTTTATCAGCGTAGGCCAATGTGATCCAAAGAAGCCCTTCTCAGATTCCTCAAAGACAGTGTTAATGGACTGCTCCACGAAACATAAGTGTAACTCTGTGAGATGAATTCACAATCACCAAGAGTTCTAAGAAAGCTTCTTTCTAGTTTTCATCTGTGGATATTCCTTTGCACTGTAATGTTCATTGCGCTATGAAGTATCTAATTGCAGATTTCCAGAAAACTGTGCTAACAACGGATCACTGAAGAGAAACGTGTAATCTGTGAGTGCATTCACACATGGCAATGCAGTTTCTCAGAAGCTCTCTCTTAGTTATTATGAGGATATCCTTTATCACCATGGCCCAATAGGCTCCCAAATATCACTTTGCAGATTCCACGAAAGAGTGTTAGCAAACGCTTCTTAGCAGAGGTTGTAACTCTGTGAGATGAACTCACAGATCAGAAAGAAGTTTCTCAGAAAGCTTCTTTCACGTTTTGAACGATGAAATTTCCTTTATCAGCGTAGGCCTCATGTGATCCAAAGAAGCCCTCCAGATTCCCCAAAGACAGTGTTAATGGACTGCTCCACGAACATAAGTGTAACTCTGTGAGATGAATTCACACATCACCAGAAGTTTCTAAGAAAGCTTCTTTCTAGTTTTCATCTGTGGAATTTCCTTTGTCACTGTAATGTTCATTCGCTGTGAAGTATCTAATTGCAGATTTCCAGAAAACTGTGCTAACAAACGATCACTGAAGAGAAACGTGTAACTCTGTGAGTGCATTCACACACTGGCAGCAGTTTCTCAGAAAGCTTCTCTTTAGTTATTATGTGAGGATATTCTTATCACCATGGGCCCAATAGGCTCCCAAATACACTTTCAGATTCCACAAAAGAGTGTTAGCAAACTGCTTCTTAGGGCAGAGGTTGTAACTCTGTGAGATGAACTCACAGATCAGAAAGAAGTTTCTCAGAAAGCTTCTTTCACGTTTTGAACGATGAAATTTCCTTTATCAGCGTAGGCCTCAATGTGACAAAGAAGCCCTCTCAGATTCCTCAAAGACAGTGTTAATTGGACTGCTCCACGAAACAAAGTGTAACTCTGTGAGATGAATTCACAATACCAAGAAGTTTCAAGAAAGCTTCTTTCTATTTTCATCTGTGGAATTTCCTTTGTCACTGTAATGTCATTGCGCTAGGAAGTATCTAATGCAGATTTCCAGAAAACTGTGCTAACAACTGATCACTGAAGAGAAACGTGTAACTCTGTGAGTTGCATTCACACATGGCAATGCAGTTTCTCAAAAGCTCTCTTTAGTTATTATGTGAGGATATTCCTTTATCACCATGGGCCCCAATAGGCCCCAATTACACACTTTGCAGATTCCAAAAAGAGTGTTATGCAAACTGTTCTTAGGCAGAGTTGTAACTCTGTGAGATGAACTCACAGATCAGAAAGAAGTTTCTCAGAAAGCTTCTTTCACGTTTGAACGGATGAAATTTCCTTTATCAGCGAGGCCTCAATGGATCCAAAAAGCCCTTCTCATTCCCCAAAGACAGTGTTAATGGACTGCTCCCAAACATAAGTGTAACTCGTGAGATGAATTCACACATCACCAGAAGTTTCTAAGAAAGCTTCTTTCTAGTTTCACTGTGGAAATTTCCTTTGTCACTGGTTCATTGCGCTTGAAGTTCTAATTGCAGATTTCCAGAAAACTGTGCTAACAACTGATCACTAAGAGAACGTGTAACCTGTGAGTTGCTTCACACATTGGCAATGCAGTTTCTCAGAAAGCTTCTCTTTAGTTATTTGTGAGGATATTCCTTTATCACCATGGGCCTCAAAGCCCCAAAATCACTTGGCAGATTCCACACAAAGTGTTAGCAACTGCTTCTTGGCAGAGGTTGTAACTTTGAGATGAACTCCACGATCAGAAAAAAATTTTCTCAAAAGCTTCTTTCACGTTTTAAGAAATGAAATTTCCTTATCACGTAGGCCTCATGTGATCCAAAGAAGCCCTTCTCCAGTTTCCCTCAAAGACAGTGTTAATGACTGCTCCAAGCGATCACATAAGAAACATAAGTGTAACTACTCGTGAGATGAATCACACATCACACAAGAAGTTTCTAAGAAAGTTCTTTCTAGTTTTCACTCATCTGTGGAATTCCTTTGTCATATATGTTCATTGCGCTATGAAGTTCTAATTGCAGATTTCCAGAAAACTGTGCTAACAAACTGATCACTGAGAGAAAAACGTGTAACTCTCGTGAGTTGCATTCACACATGGCAATGCGGTTCTCAGAAGCTTCTCTTAGTTATTATTTGAGGATATTCTCTTTATCACCATTGCCTCAATAGGCTCACAAATATCACTTGCAGATCCACAAAAAAGTGTTAGCAAACTGCTTCTAAGGCAGAGGTTTAACTCTGTGAGATGAACTCACAGATCAGAAAGAAGTTTCTCAGAAAGCTTCTTTCACCGTTTGAACGATGAAATTCCACAGATGAAAACTAGAAGAAGCTTTCTTAGAAACTTCTTGGTGATTGTGTGAATTCTCTACAGAGTTACACTTATGTTTCGTGGAGCATCATTGACACTGTCTTTGGGAAACTGAGAAGGGCTTCTTTGGATCACATCTGTAGGCCTACGCTGATAAAGGAAATCATGCTTCAAAACGTGAAGAAGCTTTCTGAGAACTTCTTTCTGATCTTTGAGTTCATCTCACAGGATTACAACCTCTGCCTAAGAAGCAGTTGCTAACACTTTTTTGGTGGAATCTGCAAAGTGATATTTGGGAGCCTATTGGGGCCCATGGTGAAAAGGAATTACCTCACATAATAACTAAGAAAGCTTTCTGAGAAACGGCATTGCAATGTGGTGAATGCAACTCACAGAGTTACACGTTCTCTTCATGACAGTTTGTTAGCACAGTTTTCTGGAAATCGGCAATTAGATACTTCAAGCGCAATGAACATTACAGTGACAAGGAAATTTCCACAGATGAAAACTAGAAAGAAGCTTTCTTAGAAACTTCTTGGTGATGTGTGAATTCATCTCACAGAGTTTACACTATGTTTCGTGGAGCATCCTAACACTGCTTTGAGGAATCTGAGAAGGGCTTCTTGGATCACATTGAGGCATACGCTGATAAAGGAAATTTCATCCGTTCAAAACGTGAAAGAAGCTTTCTGAGAAACTTCTTTCTGATCTGTGAGTTCACTCACAGAGTTACAACCTCTGCCTAAGAACAGTTGCAACCCTTTTCTTGGAATCTGCAAAGTGATATTGGGAGCCTATTGGGGCCCATGGTGATAAAGAAAATCCTCACATAATAACTAAGAGAAGCTTTTGCTGAGAACTGCATTGCCATGTGTGAATGCAACTCACAGAGTTACACGTTCTCTTCAGTGATCAGTTTGTTAGAACAGTTTCTGGAAATCTGCAATTAGATACTTCATAGCGCAATGAACATTACAGGACAAAGAAATATCCACAATGAAATTAGAAAGAAGCTTCTTAGAAACTTCTTGGTGATGTGTGAATCATCTCACAGAGTTACACTTATGTTTCGTGAGCAGTCCTTAACCTGTCTTTGGGATCTGAGAAGGGCTCTTTGTATCACATTGAGGCCTACGCTGATAAAAGGAATTTCATCGTTCAAAACGTGAAGAAGCTTCGGAAAACTCTTTCTGATCTGTGAGTTCATCTCACAAGTTACAACCTCGCCTAGAAGCAGTTTCTAACACTTTTTTGGTGAATCTGCAAGGTGATATTTGGGAGCCTATTGGGCCATGGGATAAAGGAATTATCCTCACATAAAAATAAAGAGAAGCTTTCTGAGAAACTGCATGCCATGTGTAATGCAACTCACAGAGTTACACTTTCTCTTCATGATCAGTTTGTTAGCACAGTTTTCTGAAATCGCAATTAGATACTTCAAGCGCAATGAACATTAAAGTGACAAAGGAAATTTCCAAAGATGAAAACTAGAAAGAAGCTTTCTTAGAAACTTCTTGGTGAGTGTGAATTCATCTCACAGAGTTACATTATTGTTTCGTGGACAGTCAATTAACACTGTCTTTGGGGAATCTGAGAAGGGCTTCTTTGACCACATTGAGGCCTACGCTGATAAAGAGAATTTGCATCGTTCAAACGTGAAAGAAGCTTTCTGAGAAACTTCTTCTGATTCGTGAGTTCACTCACAGAGTTCAACCTCTGCCTAGAAGCAGTTTGCTAACACTTTTTTGGTGGAATCTGCAAAGTGATATTTGGGAGCATATTGGGGCCATGGTGATAAAGGAATATCCTCACATAATAACTAAGAGAAGCTTCTGAGAAACTGCATTGCCAGTGTGAATGCAACTCACAGAGTTACACGTTTCTCTTCAGTGATCAGTTTGTTAGCACAGTTTTCTGGAAATCTGCAATTAGATACTTCATAGCGCAATGAACATTAAGTAAAAAGGAAATTTCCACAGAGAAAACTAGAAAGAAGCTTTCTTAGAAACTTCTTGGTGATGTGTGAATTATCTCACAGAGTTACACTTATGTTTCGTGGACCAGTCCATTAACACTGTCTTTGAGGAATCTGAGAAGGGCTTCTTTGGATCACAGTGAGGCCTACGCTGATAAAGGAAATTTCATGTTCAAAACGTGAAAGAAGCTTTCTGAGAAACTTCTTCTGACTGTGAGTTCATCTCACAGAGTACAACCTCTGCCTAAGAAGCAGTTTGCTAACACTTTTTTGGTGGAATCGGCAAAGTGATATTTGGGACCTATTGGGCCCATGGGTATAAAGGAATATCCTCACATAATAACTAAGAGAAGCTTCTGAGAAACTGCATTGCAATGTGTGAAGCAACTCACAGAGTTACACGTTTCCTTCAGTGATCAGTTTGTTGCACAGTTTTCTGGAAATCTGCAATTAGATATCAGCGCAATGAACATTACAGTGACAAAGGAAATTCCACAGATGAAAACTAGAAAGAAGCTTTCTTAGAAACTTCTTGGTGAGGTGTGAATTCATCTCACAGAGTTACACTTATGTTTCGTGGAGCAGTCCATTAACACTGTCTTGGGGAATCTGAGAAGGGCTTCTTTGGATCACATTGAGGCCACGCTGAATGAAATTTCATCCGTTCAAAACGTGAAAGAAGCTTTCGAGAAACTTCTTTCTGATCTGTGAGTTCATCTCACAGAGTTACAACCTCGTCTAAGAAGCAGTTTGCTAACACTCTTTCTGGAATCTGCAAAGTGATATTGGGAGCCTATTGGGGCCATGGTGATAAAGAAATATCCTCACATAATAACTAAAGAGAAGCTTTGAGAAATGCATTGCCAGTGGTGAATGCAACTCACAGAGTTACACGTTTCTCTTCAGTGATCAGTTTGTAGCACAGTTTTCTGGAAATCTGCAATTAGATACTTCAGTCGCAATGAACATACAGTGACAAAGGAAATATCCACAGATGAAAATAGAAAGAAGCTTTCTTAGAAACTTCTTGGTGATGTGTGAATTCATCTCACAGAGTTACACTTATGTTCGTGGAGCAGTCCATTAACACTGTCTTTGGGAGCTGAGAAGGGCTTCTTTGGATCACATTGAGGCCTAGCTGATAAGGAAATTTCATCGTTCAAACGTGAAAGAAGCTTTCTGAAACTTCTTTCTGATCTGTGAGTTCACTCACAGAGTTACAACCTCTGCCTAAGAAGCATTTGCTAAACACTTTTCGTGGAACGCAAAGTGATATTTGGGAGCCTATTGGGCCCAGGTGGATAAAGGATATCCTCACATAATAACTAAAGAGAAGCTTTCTGAGAAACTGCATTCCATGTGAATGCAACTCACAGAGTTACACGTTCTCTTCAGGTGATCAGTTTGTTAGCACAGTTTCGGAAATCTGCAATTAGATACTTCAAGCGCAATGAACATACAGTGACAAAGGAAATTCAACAGATGAAAACTAGAAAGAAGCTTTCTTAGAAACTTCTTGGTGATGTGTGAATTCATCTCACAGAGTTACACTTATGTTCGTGGAGCAGTCCATTAACACTGTCTTTGGGAATGGAGAAGGGCTTCTTGGATCACATTGAGGCCTAGCTGATAAAGGAAATTTCATCCGTTCAAAACGTGAAAAAGCTTTCTGAGAAACTTCTTCTGATCTGTGAGTTCATCTCACAGAGTTACAACCTCTGCCTAAGAAGCAGTTTGCTAACACTCTTTTCTTGGAATCTGCAAAGTGATATTGGGAGCCATTGGGGCCCATGGTGATAAAGAAATATCCTCACATAAAACTAAAGAGAAGCTTTTGAGAAACTGCATTGCCATGTGTGAATGCAACTCACAGAGTTACACGTTCTCTTCAGTGATCAGTTTGTTAGCAAGTTTTCTGGAAATCTGCAATTAGATACTTCATAGCGCAATGAACATTACAGTGACAAAGGAAATTCCACAGAGGAAAATAGAAAGAAGCTTCTTAGAAACTCTTGGTGATGTGGGAATTCATCTCACAGAGTACACTTATTTTTCGTGGAGCAGTCCATTAACACGTCTTTGAGGAATCTGAGAAGGGCTTCTTTGGATCACATTGAGGCCTAGCTGATAAAGGAAATTTCATCCGTTCAAAACGTGAAAGAAGCTTTCTGAGAAACTTCTTTCTGACTGTGAGTTCATCTCACAGAGTTACAACCTCTGCCTCAAGAAGCAGTTTGCTAACACCTTTTCGTGGTGCAAGTGATTTTTGGGAGCCTTGGGGCATGGTGATAAAGAAATATCCTCACATATAACTAAAGAGAAGCTTTCTGAGAAAGCATTGCCATGTGTGAATGCAACTCACAGAGTTACACGTTTCCTTCAGTGATCAGTTTGTTAGCACAGTTTTCTGGAAATCTGCAATTAGATACTTCATAGCGCAATGAACATTACAGTGACAAAGGAAATTTCCACAGATGAAAACTAGAAAGAAGCTTTCTTAGAAACTTCTTGGTGATGTGTGAATTCATCTCACAGAGTTACACTATGTTTCGTGGACAGTCCATTACACTGTCTTTGAGGAACTGAGAAGGGCTTCTTTGGATCACATGAGGCCTACGCGGATAAAGGAAATTTCATCCGTTCAAAACGTGAAAGAAGCTTTGAGAAACTTCTTTCTGATCTGTAGTCATCTCACAGAGTACAACTCGCCTAAGAAGCAGTTTGCTAACACTTTTTTGGTGAATCTGCAAAGTGATATTTGGGAGCCTATTGGGCCCATGGTGATAAAGGAAATTTCCTCACATAATAACTAAGAGAAGCTTCTGAGAAACTGCATTGCCATGTGTGAATGCAACTCACAGAGTTACACGTTTCTCTTCAGTGATCAGTTGTTAGCACAGTTTTCTGGAAATCTGCAATTAGAACTTCATAGCGCAATGAACATTACATTGACAAAGGAAATTCCACAGATGAAAACTAGAAAGAACTTTCTTAGAAACTCTTGGTGATTGTGTGAATCATCTCACAGAGTACACTTATGTTTCGTGGAGCAGTCCATTAACACTGTCTTTGAGGAATCTGAGAAGGGCTTCTTTGGATCACATGAGGCCTACGCTGATAAAGGAAATTTCATCCGTTCAAAACGGGAAGAAGCTTTTTGAGAAATTCTTCTGATCTGTGAGTTCATCTCACAGAGTTACAACCTCTGCCTAGAAGCAGTTTGCTAACTTTTTTGTGGAATCTGCAAAGTGATATTTGGGAGCCTATTGGCCCATGGTGATAAAGGAATATCCCACATAATAACTAAGAGAAGCTTTCTGAGAAACTGCATTGCCATGTGTGAATGCAACTCACAGAGTTACACGTTTCTCTTCGTGATCAGTTTGTTAGCACAGTTTTCTGGAAATCTGCAATTAGATACTTCATAGCGCAATGAACATTACAGTGACAAAGGAATTCCACAGATGAAAACTAGAAAGAAGCTTCTTAGAAACTTCTTGGTGATGTGTGAATCATCACAGAGTTACACTTATGTTTCGTGGAGCAGTCCATAACACTGTCTTTGGGGAATCTGAGAAGGGCTTCTTTGGATCACATTGAGCCTACGCTGATAAAGGAAATTTCATCGTTCAAAACGTGAAAGAAGCTTTCTGAGAAACTTCTTTCTGATCTGTGAGTTCATCTCACAGAGTTACAACCTCTGCCTCAAGAAGCAGTTTGCTAACACTCTTTTCTTGGAATCTGCAAAGTGATATTGGGAGCCTATTGGGGCCCATGGTGATAAAAAATATCCTCACATAATAACTAAAGAGAAGCTTTGAGAAACTGCATTGCCATGTGAAGCAACCACAGAGTTACACGTTTCTCTTCAGTGATCAGTTTGTTAGCACAGTTTTTTCGGAAATCTGCAATTAGATACTTCATAGCGCAATGAACATTACAGTGACAGGAAATATTCCACAGATGAAATAGAAAGAAGCTCTTAGAAACTTCTTGGTGATGGTGTAATATCCTCACAGAGTTACACTTATGTTGTGGAGCAGTCCATTAACACTGTCTTTGGGAGCTGAGAAGGGCTTCTTTGGATCACATTGAGGCCTACGCTGATAAAGGAAATTTCACGTTCAAAACGTGAAAGAAGCTTTCTGAGAAACTTCTTTCTGATCTGTGAGTTCATCTCACAGAGTTACAACCTCTGCCTAAGAAGCAGTTTGCTAACACTCTTTTGGTGGAATCTGCAAAGTGATATTTGGGAGCCTATTGGGCCCATGGTGATAAAGGAATATCCTCACATAATAACTAAAGAAAGCTTTCTGAAACTGCATTGCCATGTGTGAATGCAACCACAGAGTTACACGTTTCCTTCAGTGATCAGTTTGTTAGCACAGTTTCGTGAAATCTGCAATTAGATACTTCAAGCGCAATGAACATTACAGTGACAAAGGAATTTCCACAGATGAAAACTAGAAAGAAGCTTCTTAGAAACTTCTGGGTGATGTGTGAATTCACTCACAGAGTTACACTTAGTGTTTCGTGAGCAGTCCAAACACTGTCTTTGGGGAATCTGAGAAGGGCTTCTTTGGATCACATTGAGGCCTACGCTGATAAAGAAATTCATCGTTCAAAACGTGAAAGAAGCTTTCTGAGAAACTCTTTCTGACTGTGAGTTCATCTCACAGAGTTACAACCTCTGCCTAAGAAGCAGTTTGCTAACACTCTTTTGGTGGAATCTGGCAAGTGATATTTGGGAGCCTATTGGGCCATGGTGATAAAGGAATATCCTCACATATAAATAAAAGAGTTTCTGAGAAACTGCATGCCATGTGTGAATGCAACTCACAGAGTTACACGTTTCTCTTCAGTGATCAGTTTGTTAGCACAGTTTTCTGGAAATCTGCAATTAGATACTTCATAGCGCAATGAACTTACAGTGACAAAGGAAATATCCACAGATGAAAACTAGAAAGAAGCTTCTAGAAACTCTGGTGATGTGTGAATTCATCTCCACAGAGTTACACTTATGTTTCGGGGAGCAGTCCATTAACACTGTCTTGGGAATCTGAGAAGGGCTCTTTGGATCACATTGAGGCCTACGCTGATAAAGGAAATTTCATCGTTCAAAACGTGAAAAGAAGCTTTCTGAGAAACTTCTTTCTGATCTGTGTGAGTTCATCTCACAGAGTTACAACCTCTGCCTAAGAAGCAGTTTGCTAACACTTTTTGGTGGAATCTGCAAAGTGATATTGGGGAGCCTATTGGGCCCATGGTGATAAAGGAATATCCTCACATAATAACTAAAGAGAAGCTTTCTGAGAAACTGCATGCCATGTGTGAATGCAACTCACAGAGTTACACGTTTCTTTCAGTGATCAGTTTGTTAGCACAGTTTTCTGGAAATCTGCAATTAGATACTTCATAGCAATGAACATTACAGATGACAAAGGAAAATTCCACAGATGAAAACTAGAAGAAGCTTTCTTAGAAACTTCTTGGTGATGTGTGAATTCATCTCACAGAGTTACACTTATGTTTCGTGGAGCAGTCCATTAACACTGTCTTTGAGGAATCTGAGAAGGGCTTCTTTGGATCACATTGAGGCCTACGCTGATAAAGGAAATTTCATCCGTTCAAAACGTGAAAGAAGCTTTCTGAGAAACTTCTTTCTGATCTGTGAGTTCATCTCACAGAGTTACAACCTCTGCCTAAGAAGCAGTTTGCTAACACTCTTTTCTTGGAATCTGCAAAGTGATATTGGGAGCCTATTGGGGCCCATGGTGATAAAGAAAATCCTCACATAATAACTAAAGAGAAGCTTTGCTGAGAAACTGCATTGCCATGTGTGAATGCAACTCACAGAGTTACACGTTCTCTTCAGTGATCAGTTTGTTAGCACAGTTTTCTGGAAATCTGCAATTAGATACTTCATAGCGCAATGAACATTACAGTGACAAAGGAAATTTCCACAGATGAAATAGAAAAGAAGCTTTCTTGAAACTTCTGGTGATGTGTGAATTCATCACAGAGTTACACTTATGTTTCGTGGAGCAGTCCATTAACACTGTCTTTGAGGAATCGGAGAAGGGCTTCTTTGGATCACATTGAGGCTACGCTGATAAAGGAAATTTCATCGTTCAAAACGTGGAAAGAAGCTTTCTGAGAAACTTCTTTCTGATCTGTGAGTTCATCTCACAGAGTACAACCTCTGCCTAAGAAGCAGTTTGCTAACACTTTTTGGTGGAATCTGCAAAGTGATATTTGGGAGCCTATTGGGCCCATGGTGATAAAGGAATCCTCACATAATAACAAAGAGAAGCTTTCTGAGAAACTGCATTGCCATGTGTGAATGCAACTCACAAGTTACACGTTTCTCTTCAGTGATCAGTTTGTGACAGTTTTCTGGAAATCTGCAATTAATACTCACAGCGCAATGAACATTACAGTGACAAAGGAAATTCCACAGATGAAAAAACAGAAAGAAGCTCTTAGAAACTTCTTGGTGATGTGTGAATTCATCCACAGAGTTACACTTATGTTTCGTGAGCAGTCCATAACACTGTCTTTGAGGAATCTGAGAAGGGCTTCTTTGGATCACATGAGGCTACGCTGATAAAGGAAATTTCATCGTTCAAAACGTGAAAGAAGCTTTCTGAGAAACTTCTTTCTGATCTGTGAGTTCATCTCACAGAGTTACAACCTCTGCCTAGAAGCAGTTTGCTAACACTTTTGTGGAATCTGCAAAGTGATATTTGGGAGCCTATTGGGCCATGGTGATAAAGGAATATCCTCACATAATAACTAAGAGAAGCTTTCTGAGAAACTGCATTGCCAGTGTGAAGCAACCACAGAGTTACACGTTTCTCTTCAGTGATCAGTTGTTAGCACAGTTTCTGGAAATCTGCAATTAGATACTCATAGCGCAATGAACATTACAGTGACAAGGAATATTCCACAGATGAAAACTAAGAAGAAGCTTCTTAGAAACTTCTTGTGATGTGTGAATCACTCACAGAGTTACACTTATGTTTCGTGGAGCAGTCCATTAACACTGTCTTTGAGGAACGGAGAAGGCTTCTTTGGATCACATTGAGGCCTACGCTGATAAAGGAAATTTCATCGTTAAAAACGTGAAAGACTTTCTGAGAAACTTCTTCTGATCTGTGAGTTCATCTCACAGAGTTACAACCTCTGCCTAAGAAGCAGTTTGCTAACACTCTTTTGGTGGAATCTGCAAAGTGATATTTGGGGCTATTGGGCCATGTGATAAAGGAATATCCCCACATAATAACTAAAGAGAAGCTTTCTGAGAAACTGCATTGCCATGTGTGAAGGCAACTCACAGAGTTACAACGTTTCTCTTCAGTGATCAGTTGTTAGCCAGTTTTCTGGAAATCTGCATTAGAATTACTCACATCGCAATGAACATTACAGTGAAAAAGGAATATCCACGATGAAAACTAGAAAGAAGCTTTCTTAGAAACTTCTTGGTGATGGTGTGAATTCATCTCAAGAGTTACACTTAGTTTCGTGGAGCAGTCCATTAACACGTCTTTGGGGATCTGAGAAGGGCTTCTTGGATCCATTGAGGCCTACGCTGATAAAGGAAATTTCACCGTTCAAACGTGAAAGAAGCTTCTGAGAAACTTCTTTCTGATCTGTGAGTTCATCTCACAGAGTTACAACCGCCTCAAGAAGCAGTTGCACACTCTTTCTTGGAATCTGCAAAGTGATATTGGGGGAGCCTATTGGGGCCCATGGTGATAAAGAAATATCCTCACATAATAACTAAAGAGAAGCTTTGAGAAACTGCATTGCCATGTGTGAATGCAACTCACAGAGTTACACTTTTCTCTTCAGTGATCAGTTTGTTAGCACAGTTTTCTGGAAATCTGCAATAGATACTTCATAGCGCAATGAACATTACAGTGACAAAGGAAATTCCACAGATGAAATAGAAAGAAGCTTTCTTAGAAACTCTTGGTGATGTGTGAATTCATCTCACAGAGTTACACTTAGTTTCGTGGAGCAGTCCATTAACACTGTGTCTTGAGGAATCTGAGAAGGTTCTTTGGATCACATTGAGGCTACGCTGATAAAGGAAATTTCATCGTTCAAAACGTGAAAGAAGCTTTCTGAGAACCCTTTCTGACTGTGAGTTCATCTCACAGAGTTACAACCTCTGCCTAGAAGCAGTTTGCTAACACTTTTGTGTGAATCTGCAAAGTGATATTTGGGAGCCTATTGGGCCCATGGTGATAAAGGAATATCCTCACATAACATAAAGAGAAGCTTTGAGAACTGCATGCATGTGTGAATGCAACTCACAGAGTTACACGTTTCTCTTCATGATCAGTTTGTTAGCACAGTTTCTGGAAATCTGCAATTAGATACTTCACAGCGCATGAACATTACAGTGACAAAGGAAATTCCACAGATGAAAACTAGAAAGAAGCTTTCTTAGAAACTTCTTGTGATGTGTGAATTCATCTCACAGAGTTACACTTATGTTTCGTGGAGCAGTCCATTAACACTGTCTTTGGGGAATCTGAGAAGGGCTTCTTTGGATCACATTGAGGCCTACGCTGATAAAGGAAATTTCATCGTTCAAAACGTGAAAGAACTTTCTGAGAAACTTCTTTCTGATCTGTGAGTTCATCTCACAGAGTTACAACCTCTGCCTAGAAGCAGTTTGCTAACACTTTTTTGGTGAATCTGCAAAGTGATATTTGGGAGCCATGGGCCCATGGTGATAAAGGAATATCCTCACATAATAACTAAGAGAAGCTTCTGAGAACTCCATTGCCATTGTGAATGCAACTCACAGAGTTACACGTTTCTCTTCAGTGATCAGTTTGTTAGCACAGTTTTCTGGAAATCTGCAATTAGATACTTCAAGCGCAATAACATTACATGACAAAGGAAATTCCACAGATGAAAACTAGAAAGAAGCTTCTTAGAAACTTCTTGGTGATGTGTGAATTCATCTCACAGAGTTACACTTTAGTTTCGTGGAGCAGTCCATAACACTGTCTTGAGGAACTGAGAAGGGCTTCTTTGGATCACATTGAGGCCACGCTGATAAAGGAAATTTCATCGTTCAAAACGTGAAAGCGCTGAGAAACTTCTTCTGATCTGTGAGTTCATCTCACAGAGTTACAACCCTGCCTCAAGAAGCAGTTTGCTAACACTTTTTGGGAATCTGCAAAGTGATATTTGGGAGCCTATTGGGCCCATGGTGAAAGGAATATCCTCAAATAATAACTAAAGAGAAGCTTTCTGAGAAACTGCATTGCCATGTGTGAATGCAACTCACAGAGTTAACCGTTTCTCTTCAGTGATCATTTGTTAGCACAGTTTTTCGGAAATCTGCAATTAGATACTTCAAGCGCAATGAACATTACAGGGACAAGGAAATTCCACAGATGAAAACTAGAAAGAAGCTTTCTTAGAAACTTCTTGTGATGTGTGAATTCATCTCACAGAGTACATCTAGTTTCGTGGAGCAGTCCATTAACACTGTCTTTGGGGAATCTGAGAAGGGCTTCTTTGGATCACATTGAGGCCTACGCTGATAAAGGAAATTTCATCCGTTCAAAACGTGAAAGAAGCTTTCTGAGAAACTTCTTTCTGATCTGTGAGTTCATCTCACAGAGTTACAACCTCTGCCTCAAGAAGCAGTTTGCTAACATCTTTTCTTGGAATCTGCAAAGTGATATGGGGGAGCCTATTGGGGCCCATGGTTATAAAGAAATATCCCAAATATAACTAAAGAGAAGCTTTTGAGAAACTGCATTGCCATGTGTGAATGCAACTCACAGAGTTCAACTTTTCTCTTCAGTATCATGTGTTAGCACAGTTTTCTGGAAATCTGCAATTAGATACTTCATAGCGCAATGAACATTACAGTGACAAAGGAAATTCCACAGATGAAAATTAGAAAGAAGCTTTCTTAGAAATCTTGGTGATGTGTGATTCATCTCACAGAGTTACACTTATGTTTCGGAGCAGTCCATAACACTGTCTTTGGGAATCTGAGAAGGCTCTTTGGATCACATTGAGGCCTACGCGATAAAGGAAATTTCATCGTTCAAAACGTGAAAGAAGCTTTCTGAGAAACTTCTTTCTGATCGTGGAGTTCTCTCACAGAGTTACAACCTCTGCCTAAGAAGCAGTTTGCTAACACTTTTTGGTGGAATCTGCAAAGTGAATTTTGGGAGCCTATTGGGCCCATGGTGATAAAGGAAATATCCTCACATAATAACTAAAGAGAAGCTTTCTGAGAAACTGCATTGCAATTGTGAAGCAACTCACAGAGTTACACGTTTCTCTTCAGTGATCAGTTTGTTAGCACAGTTTTCTGGAAATCCAATTAGACTTCACAGCGCAATGAACATTACAGTGACAAAGGAATATCCACGATGAAACAGAAAGAAGCTTTCTTAAAACTTCTTGGTGATGTGTGAATTCATCTCACAGAGTTACACTTATGTTTCGTGGAGCAGTCCATTAACACTGTCTTTGAGGAATCTGAGAAGGGCTTCTTTGGATCACATTGAGGCCTAGCTGATAAAGAAAATTTCATCCGTTCAAAACGTGAAAGAAGCTTCTGAGAAACTTCTTTCTGATCTGTGAGTTCATCTCACAGAGTTACAACCTCTGCCAGAAGCAGTTTGCTAACATCTTTCTTGGAATCTGCAAAGTGATATTGGGAGCCTATTGGGGCCCATGGTGATAAAAATATCCTCACATAATAACTAAAGAGAAGCTTTGAGAAAGCATTGCCATGTGTGAATGCAACCACAGAGTTACACGTTTCTCTTCAGTGATCAGTTTTGTAGCACAGTTTTCTGGAAATCTGCAATTAGATACTTCATAGCGCAATGAACATTACAGTGACAAAGGAAATTCCACGATGAAAACTAGAAAGAAGCTTCTTAGAAACTCTGGTGATGTGGGAATTCATCTCACAGAGTTACACTATGTTTCGTGGAGCAGTCCATTAACACTGTCTTTGGGGACTAGAAGGGCTTCTTTGGATCACATGTGAGGCCTACGCTGATAAAGGAAATTCATGTTCAAAACGTGAAAGAAGCTTCTGAGAAACTCTTCTGATCTGTGAGTTCATCTCCACAGAGTTACACCTCTGCCCTAAGAAGCAGTTTGCTAACACTTTTTTGGTGGAATCTGCAAAGTGATATTGGAGCCATTGGCCATGGTGATAAAGGAATATCCTCACATAATAACTAAGAGAAGCTTTCTGAGAAACTGCATTGCCATGTGTGAATGCAACTCACAGAGTTACACGTTTCTCTTCAGTGATCAGTTTGTTAGCACAGTTTTCTGGAAATCTGCAATTAGATACTTCAAGCGCAATGAACATTACAGTGACAAAGGAAATTCCACGATGAAAACTAGAAAGAAGCTTTCTTAGAAACTTCTTGGTGATGTGTGAATTCATCTCACAGAGTTACACTTATGTTTCGTGGAGCAGTCCATTAACACTGTCTTTGGGGAATCTGAGAAGGGCTTCTTGGATCACATGAGGCCTACGCTTGATAAGGAAA
>NC_044558.1:142810732-142818307 GCF_007565055.1 Rhinopithecus roxellana | reverse complement strand
TCCTTTATCAGCGTAGGCCTCAATGTGATCCAAAGAAGCCCTTCTCAGATTCCTCAAAGACAGTGTTAATGGACTGCTCCACGAAACATAAGTGTAACTCTGTGAGATGAATTCACACATCACCAAGAAGTTTCTAAGAAAGCTTCTTTCTAGTTTTCATCTGTGGATATTTCCTTTGTCACTGTAATGTTCATGGCGCTATGAAGTATCTAATTGCAGATTTCCAGAAAACTGTGCTAACAAACTGATCACTGAAGAGAAACGTGTAACTCTGTGAGTTGCATTCACACATGGCAATGCAGTTTCTCAGAAAGCTTCTCTTTAGTTATTATGTGAGGATATTCCTTTATCACCATGGGCCCCAATAGGCTCCCAAATATCACTTTGCAGATTCCACGAAAAGAGTGTTAGCAAACTGCTTCTTGAGGCAGAGGTTGTAACTCTGTGAGATGAACTCACAGATCAGAAAGAAGTTTCTCAGAAAGCTTCTTTCACGTTTTGAACGGATGAAATTTCCTTTATCAGCGTAGGCCTCAATGTGATCCAAAGAAGCCCTTCTCAGATTCCTCAAAGACAGTGTTAATGGACTGCTCCACGAAACATAAGTGTAACTCTGTGAGATGAATTCACACATCACCAAGAAGTTTCTAAGAAAGCTTCTTTCTAGTTTTCATCTGTGGATATTTCCTTTGTCACTGTAATGTTCATGGCGCTATGAAGTATCTAATTGCAGATTTCCAGAAAACTGTGCTAACAAACTGATCACTGAAGAGAAACGTGTAACTCTGTGAGTTGCATTCACACATGGCAATGCAGTTTCTCAGAAAGCTTCTCTTTAGTTATTATGTGAGGATATTTCCTTTATCACCATGGGCCCCAATAGGCTCCCAAATATCACTTTGCAGATTCCACGAAAAGAGTGTTAGCAAACTGCTTCTTGAGGCAGAGGTTGTAACTCTGTGAGATGAACTCACAGATCAGAAAGAAGTTTCTCAGAAAGCTTCTTTCACGTTTTGAACGGATGAAATTTCCTTTATCAGCGTAGGCCTCAATGTGATCCAAAGAAGCCCTTCTCAGATTCCTCAAAGACAGTGTTAATGGACTGCTCCACGAAACATAAGTGTAACTCTGTGAGATGAATTCACACATCACCAAGAAGTTTCTAAGAAAGCTTCTTTCTAGTTTTCATCTGTGGATATTTCCTTTGTCACTGTAATGTTCATGGCGCTATGAAGTATCTAATTGCAGATTTCCAGAAAACTGTGCTAACAAACTGATCACTGAAGAGAAACGTGTAACTCTGTGAGTTGCATTCACACATGGCAATGCAGTTTCTCAGAAAGCTTCTCTTTAGTTATTATGTGAGGATATTTCCTTTATCACCATGGGCCCCAATAGGCTCCCAAATATCACTTTGCAGATTCCACGAAAAGAGTGTTAGCAAACTGCTTCTTGAGGCAGAGGTTGTAACTCTGTGAGATGAACTCACAGATCAGAAAGAAGTTTCTCAGAAAGCTTCTTTCACGTTTTGAACATGAAATTTCCTTTATCAGCGTAGGCCTCAATGTGATCCAAAGAAGCCCTTCTCAGATTCCTCAAAGACAGTGTTAATGGACTGCTCCACGAAACATAAGTGTAACTCTGTGAGATGAATTCACACATCACCAAGAAGTTTCTAAGAAAGCTTCTTTCTAGTTTTCATCTGTGGATATTTCCTTTGTCACTGTAATGTTCATGGCGCTATGAAGTATCTAATTGCAGATTTCCAGAAAACTGTGCTAACAAACTGATCACTGAAGAGAAACGTGTAACTCTGTGAGTTGCATTCACACATGGCAATGCAGTTTCTCAGAAAGCTTCTCTTTAGTTATTATGTGAGGATATTCCTTTATCACCATGGGCCCCAATAGGCTCCCAAATATCACTTTGCAGATTCCACGAAAAGAGTGTTAGCAAACTGCTTCTTGAGGCAGAGTTGTAACTCTGTGAGATGAACTCACAGATCAGAAAGAAGTTTCTCAGAAAGCTTCTTTCACGTTTTGAACATGAAATTTCCTTTATCAGCGTAGGCCTCAATGTGATCCAAAGAAGCCCTTCTCAGATTCCTCAAAGACAGTGTTAATGGACTGCTCCACGAAACATAAGTGTAACTCTGTGAGATGAATTCACACATCACCAAGAAGTTTCTAAGAAAGCTTCTTTCTAGTTTTCATCTGTGGATATTTCCTTTGTCACTGTAATGTTCATGGCGCTATGAAGTATCTAATTGCAGATTTCCAGAAAACTGTGCTAACAAACTGATCACTGAAGAGAAACGTGTAACTCTGTGAGTTGCATTCACACATGGCAATGCAGTTTCTCAGAAAGCTTCTCTTTAGTTATTATGTGAGGATATTTCCTTTATCACCATGGGCCCCAATAGGCTCCCAAATATCACTTTGCAGATTCCACGAAAAGAGTGTTAGCAAACTGCTTCTTGAGGCAGAGGTTGTAACTCTGTGAGATGAACTCACAGATCAGAAAGAAGTTTCTCAGAAAGCTTCTTTCACGTTTTGAACGGATGAAATTTCCTTTATCAGCGTAGGCCTCAATGTGATCCAAAGAAGCCCTTCTCAGATTCCTCAAAGACAGTGTTAATGGACTGGTCCACGAAACATAAGTGTAACTCTGTGAGATGAATTCACACATCACCAAGAAGTTTCTAAGAAAGCTTCTTTCTAGTTTTCATCTGTGGATATTTCCTTTGTCACTGTAATGTTCATGGAGCTATGAAGTATCTAATTGCAGATTTCCAGAAAACTGTGCTAACAAACTGATCACTGAAGAGAAACGTGTAACTCTGTGAGTTGCATTCACACATGGCAATGCAGTTTCTCAGAAAGCTTCTCTTTAGTTATTATGTGAGGATATTTCCTTTATCACCATGGGCCCCAATAGGCTCCCAAATATCACTTTGCAGATTCCACGAAAAGAGTGTTAGCAAACTGCTTCTTGAGGCAGAGGTTGTAACTCTGTGAGATGAACTCACAGATCAGAAAGAAGTTTCTCAGAAAGCTTCTTTCACGTTTTGAACGGATGAAATTTCCTTTATCAGCGTAGGCCTCAATGTGATCCAAAGAAGCCCTTCTCAGATTCCCAAAGACAGTGTTAATGGACTGCTCCACGAAACATAAGTGTAACTCTGTGAGATGAATTCACACATCACCAAGAAGTTTCTAAGAAAGCTTCTTTCTAGTTTTCATCTGTGGATATTTCCTTTGTCACTGTAATGTTCATGGCGCTATGAAGTATCTAATTGCAGATTTCCAGAAAACTGTGCTAACAAACTGATCACTGAAGAGAAACGTGTAACTCTGTGAGTTGCATTCACACATGGCAATGCAGTTTCTCAGAAAGCTTCTCTTTAGTTATTATGTGAGGATATTCCTTTATCACCATGGGCCCCAATAGGCTCCCAAATATCACTTTGCAGATTCCACGAAAAGAGTGTTAGCAAACTGCTTCTTGAGGCAGAGGTTGTAACTCTGTGAGATGAACTCACAGATCAGAAAGAAGTTTCTCAGAAAGCTTCTTTCACGTTTTGAACGGATGAAATTTCCTTTATCAGCGTAGGCCTCAATGTGATCCAAAGAAGCCCTTCTCATTCCCAAAGACAGTGTTAATGGACTGCTCCACGAAACATAAGTGTAACTCTGTGAGATGAAACACATCACCAAGAAGTTTCTAAGAAAGCTTCTTTCTAGTTTTCATCTGTGGATATTTCCTTTGTCACTGTAATGTTCATGGCGCTATGAAGTATCTAATTGCAGATTTCCAGAAAACTGTGCTAACAAACTGATCACTGAAGAGAACGTGTAACTCTGTGAGTTGCATTCACACATGGCAATGCAGTTTCTCAGAAAGCTTCTCTTTAGTTATTATGTGAGGATTTCCTTTATCACCATGGGCCCCAATAGGCTCCCAAATATCACTTTGCAGATTCCACGAAAAGAGTGTTAGCAAACTGCTTCTTGAGGCAGAGGTTGTAACTCTGTGAGATGAACTCACAGATCAGAAAGAAGTTTCTCAGAAAGCTTCTTTCACGTTTTGAACGGATGAAATTTCCTTTATCAGCGTAGGCCTCAATGTGATCCAAAGAAGCCCTTCTCAGATTCCTCAAAGACAGTGTTAATGGACTGCTCCACGAAACATAAGTGTAACTCTGTGAGATGAATTCACACATCACCAAGAAGTTTCTAAGAAAGCTTCTTTCTAGTTTTCATCTGTGGATATTTCCTTTGTCACTGTAATGTTCATTGCGCTATGAAGTATCTAATTGCAGATTTCCAGAAAACTGTGCTAACAAACTGATCACTGAAGAGAAACGTGTAACTCTGTGAGTTGCATTCACACATGGCAATGCAGTTTCTCAGAAAGCTTCTCTTTAGTTATTATGTGAGGATATTTCCTTTATCACCATGGGCCCCAATAGGCTCCCAAATATCACTTTGCAGATTCCACGAAAAGAGTGTTAGCAAACTGCTTCTTGAGGCAGATTTTGTAACTCTGTGAGATGAACTCACAGATCAGAAAGAAGTTTCTCAGAAAGCTTCTTTCACGTTTTGAACGGATGAAATTTCCTTTATCAGCGTAGGCCTCAATGTGATCCAAAGAAGCCCTTCTCAGTTTCCCCAAAGACAGTGTTAATGGACTGCTCCACGAAACATAAGTGTAACTCTGTGAGATGAATTCACACATCACCAAGAAGTTTCTAAGAAAGCTTCTTTCTAGTTTTCATCTGTGGATATTTCCTTTGTCACTGTAATGTTCATGGAGCTATGAAGTATCTAATTGCAGATTTCCAGAAAACTGTGCTAACAAACTGATCACTGAAGAGAAACGTGTAACTCTGTGAGTTGCATTCACACATGGCAATGCAGTTTCTCAGAAAGCTTCTCTTTAGTTATTATGTGAGGATATTCCTTTATCACCATGGGCCCCAATAGGCTCCCAAATATCACTTTGCAGATTCCACGAAAAGAGTGTTAGCAAACTACTTCTTGAGGCAGACGTTGTAACTCTGTGAGATGAACTCAAAGATCAGAAAGAAGTTTCTCAGAAAGCTTTTCACGTTTTGAACTTATGAAATTTCCTTTATCAGCGTAGGCCTCAATGTGATCCAAAGAAGCCCTTCTCAGATTCCTCAAAGACAGTGTTAATGGACTGCTCCACGAAACATAAGTGTAACTGTGAGATGAATTCACACATCACCAAGAAGTTTCTAAGAAAGCTTCTTTCTAGTTTTCATCTGTGGATATTTCCTTTGTCACTGTAATGTTCATGGCGCTATGAAGTATCTAATTGCAGATTTCCAGAAAACTGTGCTAACAAACTGATCAGAAGAAACGTGTAACTCTGTGAGTTGCATTCACACATGGCAATGCAGTTTCTCAGAAAGCTTCTCTTAGTTATTATGTGAGGATAATTCCTTTATCACCATGGGCCCCAATAGGCTCCCAAATATCACTTTGCAGATTCCACGAAAAGAGTGTTAGCAAACTGCTTCTTGAGGCAGGTTGTAACTCTGTGAGATGAACTCACAGATCAGAAAGAAGTTTCTCAAAGCTTCTTTCACGTTTTGAACTTATGAAATTTCCTTTATCAGCGTAGGCCTCAAGTGATCCAAAGAAGCCTTCTCATTCCCAAAGACAGTGTTAATGGACTGCTCCACGAAACATAAGTGTAACTCTGTGAGATGAATTCACACATCACCAAGAAGTTTCTAAGAAAGCTTCTTTCTAGTTTTCATCTGTGGATATTTCCTTTGTCACTGTAATGTTCATGGCGCTATGAAGTATCTAATTGCAGATTTCCAGAAAACTGTGCTAACAAACTGATCACTGAAGAGAACGTGTAACTCTGTGAGTTGCATTCACACATGGCAATGCAGTTTCTCAGAAAGCTTCTCTTTAGTTATTATGTGAGGATATTCCTTTATCACCATGGGCCCCAATAGGCTCCCAAATATCACTTTGCAGATTCCACGAAAAGAGTGTTAGCAAACTGCTTCTTGAGGCAGAGTTGTAACTCTGTGAGATGAACTCACAGATCAGAAAGAAGTTTCTCAGAAAGCTTCTTTCACGTTTTGAACGGATGAAATTTCCTTTATCAGCGTAGGCCTCAATGTTCCAAAGAAGCCCTTCTCAGATTCCCCAAAGACAGTGTTAATGGACTGCTCCACGAAACATAAGTGTAACTCTGTGAGATGAATTCACACATCACCAAGAAGTTTCTAAGAAAGCTTCTTTCTAGTTTCATCTGTGGATATTTCCTTGTCACTGTAATGTTCATGGAGCTATGAAGTATCTAATTGCAGATTTCCAGAAAACTGTGCTAACAAACTGATCACTGAAGAGAAACGTGTAACTCTGTGAGTTGCATTCACACATGGCAATGCAGTTCTCAGAAAGCTTCTCTTTAGTTATTATGTGAGGATATTTCCTTTATCACCATGGGCCCCAAT
Source organism: Rhinopithecus roxellana (assembly GCF_007565055.1). Classification (NCBI taxonomy): domain Eukaryota; kingdom Metazoa; phylum Chordata; class Mammalia; order Primates; family Cercopithecidae; genus Rhinopithecus; species Rhinopithecus roxellana. The sequence continues at coordinate 142,811,805 of NC_044558.1, read as the reverse complement.
AGGCTCCAAATATCACTTTGCAGATTCCACGAAAAGAGTGTTAGCAAACTGCTTCTTGAGGCAGAGGTTGTAACTCTGTGAGATGAACTCACAGATCAGAAAGAAGTTTCTCAGAAAGCTTCTTTCACGTTTTGAACGGATGAAATTTCCTTTATCAGCGTAGGCCTCAAGTGATCCAAAGAAGCCCTTCTCAGATTCCCAAAGACAGTGTTAATGGACTGCTCCACGAAACATAAGTGTAACTCTGTGAGATGAATTCACACATCACCAAGAAGTTTCTAAGAAAGCTTCTTTCTAGTTTTCATCTGTGGATATTTCCTTTGTCACTGTAATGTTCATGGCGCTATGAAGTATCTAATTGCAGATTTCCAGAAACTGTGCTAACAAACTGATCACTGAAGAGAAACGTGTAACTCTGTGAGTTGCATTCACATGGCAATGCAGTTTCTCGAAAGCTTCTCTTTAGTTATTATGTGAGGATTTCCTTTATCACCATGGGCCCCAATAGGCTCCCAAATATCACTTTGCAGATTCCACGAAAAGAGTGTTAGCAAACTGCTTCTTGAGGCAGAGGTTGTAACTCTGTGAGATGAACTCACAGATCAGAAAGAAGTTTCTCAGAAAGCTTCTTTCACGTTTTGAACGGATGAAATTTCCTTTATCAGCGTAGGCCTCAATGTGATCCAAAGAAGCCCTTCTCAGTTCCCAAAGACAGTGTTAATGGACTGCTCCACGAAACATAAGTGTAACTCTGTGAGATGAATTCACACATCACCAAGAAGTTTCTAAGAAAGCTTCTTTCTAGTTTTCATCTGTGGATTTTCCTTTGTCACTGTAATGTTCATGGCGCTATGAAGTATCTAATTGCAGATTCCAGAAAACTGTGCTAACAAACTGATCACTGAAGAGAAACGTGTAACTCTGTGAGTTGCATTCACACATGGCAATGCAGTTTCTCAGAAAGTCTCTTTAGTTATTATGTGAGGATAATTCCTTTATCACCATGGGCCCCAATAGGCTCCCAAATATCACTTTGCAGATTCCACGAAAAGAGTGTTAGCAAACTGCTTCTT